>NC_067473.1:25149797-25324797 GCF_947179515.1 Apodemus sylvaticus
AAGCCAGGGTTTGCTCTAGGTTTCATTGACATAACCTCAGGAATCCCTGTGCATTTAACTGAGGGATTTTTTTCAAACCAATCTCAGAAATGTATCATCCTACCTCACATTTCCCTCAATCAGCAATATGAGCCATTAACATCTCAGATTATCTACTGAGATATCACTCAAGTTTTACTATGCAGTCAAAACTTTTCCAGTCTTATGTACAGGTGCATGAAATCACATCCAGAGCCTGCAGGGCAAATTAATATGTGGATGTATGTTAGGGGCTACACTCATGAAGTCTTCTTCTTAGCATTTGAAGTTGCCTCAAGATGTCTTAGCAGAGAAAGAGTTGCACACATCATAGTGTTGGCAAGAGTCTGGAAATCAGTTGGCAGAGGAAATTAAAAAAAAAACTTTCCTCCCCATAAATTCCATAAGCACTCTTCCCTCCACCCATTCCCTAAACAACCCCCTCCCACTCCTCTGTCCAGGAAATCCCCTACATTTCTGCATCAAGACTTTCCAGGACCATGGCCCTCTCCTTCCTTATCCTTGGGGATCATTTGATATGTGAATGTGTCTTGGTATTCAGAGCTTCTGAGCTAATTAATATCCACTAATCAGTGACAGCATTTCATGTATTAAGATGATGTTTTCCAGTTCCAATCATTTGCCTAAGAATTTCATGATTTTTTTATTTTTTAATTGCTGAGTAGTATTCCATTGTGTAAATATATCACATTTTTTGTATCCATTCCTCCATTGAGGGATATCTGGGTTCTTTCCTGCTTCTGGCTATTATAAATAAGGATGCTATCGTGAAGGGGGTCATTTCCCTAACTTCTTTCTCAGCCTGCTTATCCTTTGAGTATAGGAAGGCTACTGATTTGCTTGAGTTGATTTTATAACCTGCCACTTTGCTGAAGTTTTTTTATCAGCTGTAGGAGTTCTCTAGTGGAGTTTTTTGGGTCACTTAGGTAGACTATCATATCATCTGCAAATAATGATAGTTTGACTTCTTCCTTTCCAATTTGTATCCCTTTGACCTCCTTATGTTGTCTAATTGCCCGAGCTAGTACCTCAAGTACAATATTGAAAAGATAAGGAGAAAGTGGGCAGCCCTGTCTAGTCCCTGATTTTAGTGGTATTGCTTCAAGTTTCTCTCCATTTAGTTTGATGCTGGCTACTGGTTTGCTGTATATTGCTTTTACTATGTTTAGGTATGGGCCTTGAATTCCTGTTCTTTCGAAGACTTTAAGCATGAAAGGATGCTGAATTTTGTCAAATGCTATTTCAGCATCCAATGAAATGAACATGTGTTTTTTTTCTTTGAGTTTGTTTATGTAGTGGATTGCATTGATGGATTTCCATATAGTGAAAAAACCCTGCATCCTGGGATAAAAATAAATAAATAAATAAATAAATAAGGATGCTATATACATAGTGGAGCATGTGTCCTTATTGCATGCCAGGGAATACTCTGGGTATATAGCCAGGAGTGGTATAACAGTGTCCTCTGGAAGTATCATGCCCAGTTTTCTGAGGAACAGCCAGATTGATTTCCAAAGTGGTTGTACCAGCTTGCAATCCCACCAGCAGTGGAGGAGTGTTCTGCTTTCTCCACATCCTCGCCAACTCCTAACTCCTGAGTTTTTAACCTTAGCCATTCTGAGTGGTGTGAGGTGAAATCTCAGGGATGTTTTGATTTGCATTTCCCTAATGACTAATTATGTTGAACATTTCTTAAGGTGCTTCTCAGCCATTCAAAATTCTTCAGGTAAAAATTCTTTGTTTAGCTCTGTACCCCATTTTTAATAGGATTATTTGGCTCTCTGGAGTCTAACTTCTTGAGTTCTTTGTATATATTGAATATTACAGTTATCAGATATAAGGTTGGTGAAGATCTTTTCCCAATTTGTTGGTTGTCATTTTGTCTGATTGATAGTGTCATTTGCCCTACAGAAACTTTGTAATATTATGAGGTCCCATTTGTCAATTCTTCATCTTAGAGCGTAATCTATTGGTGTTCTGATTAGGATATTTTCCCCTGCACCCATGTGCTCATTGCTCTCCCCCAGTTTCTTTTCTATTAATTTTAGTGTGTCTGGTTTTATTGGAGGTCCTTGATCCATGATTCACGTGGAGTTGAGCTTAATACAAAGAGATAATAATGGATCATTTTGCATTCCCCTGCATGCTGACCTCCAGTTGAACCAGCACCATTTGTTGAAAAGGCTAGCCTTTTGGTTTTAGCATCAAGTGACTGTATGTGTGTGGGTTCATTTCTGGGAGTTCAGTTCTATTCCATTGATCTACCTGCCTGTCACTGTACCAATGCCATGCAGCTTTTAACACTATTTCTCTGTAGTACTGCTTGAGGTCTGGAATACTGTTTTCCACAGAAGGTCTTTAACTGTGGAGAATAGTTACATTCTCTCTCTACAAGTGTTTCTTGCTGGAAAGTAGGAGAAGTGGAAATGATCTTCCACATTCGTGAAAAATGGAGCATAAATGAGGATTGGGACACCAGCAGTGTCTCCTGGCCTTTGTATGCTTAGACCGGGTTCACAGGGAAGGTGGAGTGACAATTTTGTGTCCCTGTAATCCTGAAATCCTGAATGTGTCAGAGCTCCTGGGAGTCAAGTTGCCTCTGGGATCTTGTGATCCTTGTGTGACCAAGCCCCTGGGATCCTGGAACCCAGGAATACTGTGATTCTGGTCATGTTAGAGCATGTAGGATTATAGTTTCCTCTTGGTGTTGCTGGACTGCCTTCAGAGTTAGCAGTCAAGTTAAACCAGCCAAGACTGAAATGTACCCATACTACTGGTCGGGCATGTAACCTGTGTTTCTGGATCCCACTAGTCCCAGTGATGTCCAGTGGTGTTAGGACAGATGTTTTGTCCTCCTTATGTCTCATCCTATGATCCTGGGTATTTTAGAACTCCTGGAAGTGGGACTTCTGGGTGTTACAAGTCTGTCAACAGAGTTCATGACCAAGGTAAACCAGCCAGTCTAGTGCCCTAATCATTTAAAAGAGAGATATTAATAAGTAAAACCTCAATAAATGGGAAATCACCCCCTCTAATAAATCTGTCAAAATAAAAAAAACTTGAAACTTGGTTTTTTTTTTTTTTTTTTTTTTTTTTTTTTTTGGAATCAGTTTTGGACAACAATTACATTCTAGAAAATAGTGTTTTAGTTCTGACAGTGTGTTACTTCATATATTCCTTGGCAAAACTGACACAGTTATACAATTACCTCAAATATGAATGAGTGACTTAAATTAAGCAAAGTTTTCTATGTTTTTTAAAGTTCTAATTGCCATAGTGGATAGGGAAAAGAAAAGGAAGTGTAACTAACTCATAAAGAACTACAGGAAACATATTTTTCTTTTAATTTTTTATTAGATATATATTTTTTCTTTTAAATTTTTAATTAGATACATTCTTTACATTTCAAAAGTTGTCCCTTTTTGTGGTTCCCCCTGAAATTCCCATAACCCTTTTCTCCTACCCCTGTTCCCCAGTCAACCCACACCAACTTCCCTGTCCTGGTGTCCTGATATTCCCATAAACTGCAGCATTGAGACTTCCTGGACTCAAGGGCCTCTCCCTGCTTTGATGTCCAAAAACTCAGGAGACAGCAGTTGTTGGTGAGTATGTGGAGAAAGAGGACTATTCCTACACTAGTAGTGGAATTGCAAGGTGGTACAACCACTTTGGAATTCAGTTTGGTTGTTCCTCAGAAAATTAGGCATAATACTAATGGAGGATTCTGCTATACCACTCCTGAGAATATACCCAGAGGATTATCAAGCATTTAATAAGGACACATACTCCACTATGTTTATAGTAGCCTTATTTATAATAGCCAGAAGCTAGAAAAAACCCAGATGTCCCTCAAAAGAGGAATGGATACAGACAATGAGGTACGTTTACACAATGGAACTATTCAGCTATTAAAAACGATAAAATCATAAAATTCTTAAGCAAATAAATGAAACTAGAAAATATCATCCACTCACTAATAAGTGGATATTAACCTAGAACTGGAATAATCAAAACATAATCCACACATCAAATGAGGTACAAGAAGAACGGAGGAGTGGCCCCTTGTTCTGAAAAGACTCAGTGAAGCAGTATAGAGCAAAATCAGAACAGGGAAGGGTTGGGTGGGAAAACAGGGGGAGGGAAGGGGACTGATGGGACATTCGGGGAGTAGGGGTCCAGAAAAGGGGAAATCATTTGAAATGTAAATAAATATATCAATAAATTAAAAAAAAAGAAAAGAAAATATCATCCAGATTGTGGTAACGCAATCACAAAAGAACACACATGGTACGTGCTCACTGATAAGTGGATATTAGCCTAGAAGCTTGGGATAATCAAGATACAATTCACAGACCAAATGAAGCTCAAGAAGTAAGAATTAAGTATGGATACTCTCATCTTTCTTAGAAGGGGGAGCAAAATACCCACAGGAGGAGGAACAGAGACAAAGTGTGGAGAAGATCCTGGGGGAAAGATTATACTGAGACTGCCCCTCCTAGGGATCCATCCCATAGACAGTTACAAAACCCAGTCACAGTGCTTGCTTAGAGGAGCCTGATATAGCTGTCACCTGGGAGGCTCTGCTAGTGCATGAAAAATACAGAAGGGGACACTCTCAGCCAACCATTGAACTGAGCACAGGGTCCCCAATGGAGTAGCTAGAGAATGGACTACAGGGGCTGAAGAGGTTTGTAATTCCATAGAAGGAACAACCATTTGAACCACCAAGTATCCCCAGAGCTCCCTAAACCACCAACCATGGAAGAACCCATTGCTCCAGATGTTTATTCAGCAGAGGATGGTCTTGCTGACCATCAAAGGGAGAGGAGGCCCATGGTCCTGAGAAGACTCGATGCCCCAGTATAGAGGAATGTCTGGACAGGCAATCAGAGTGGGTGGATTGGTGAGCAGGGGGAGGGGTATGGGTTAGGGGATTTTCGGTGGGGCTGGGGAGACCCAAAGGTGGAAAACATTTTAAATGTAAATAAAGAATATATTTAATAAAAAAGAATCAATGAGTCATTTTGACTAATTAAAATAGTGTAGGTGAGGATTATTTACAGTTATGTGAAGACTTAAAGGTAGGTGACTCTACAAAGTGTCCCATGAACCCCTCTGGAAATTGCACTGTAGAGCTCTCTTTATGATTCCCAACAGTGTTACATGCAGACATTCCCAGAAATACAGCAAGTCCAGGTGTCTCTCTTCCCAGCTTGTGTTTCTAGCTTTCTTAACCTGGCCTTGTGTAACCTTTTTAATTTTGAGATTATTTGAGAATTGTGAGTCTCTCATTTCCATAATTGAAGGAGCCTTCTCCTTTATAAGTAAAATCAATTTTCACTAGAAACTCCTGAGCATTAAGGAGCCTTTCCTTAGTATGGTCCCTTTAAATTCTGAGAGAATTGTTACACAGTAAAGAAATCACCGTACTTATGGTGGTGCTATGTTGAATGATTCCTGACCTTTATTACAATGTCTAGGTAAATAAAAATTGAAGGGATCTTTGAATAAACAATTGTCTTATGAAGGCATTTCAAATATATTATTAAAAATATACAAATAAATAAAAAGAAAAGTTCTTCCCAATGTACATAGTTGCTTGTTTTTCAGTTTATTCCAGGTTTATTCAAGTTGACACTAAAAATAGAGATCACACTATGTAGAAACAAATAAACTAAGCAACAATGTGTGCATATATATGTTTAAAAATATGTGTGTGTGTGTGTGTGTGTGTGTGTGTGTGTGTGTGTGAGAGAGAGAGAGAGTAAGTGCTTCATTGAGATGTATTGGATCCCATGAAATGCTTGTTCAAGTGTATAAAGTAATCCCGTTGTGTGATTTCTTTTTATTTTCAAGCTCATCCTTCAGAAAATAAACACTTTTTTCAAAAGTGAAAGCAAAAAAGTAATCTCCTTTCAGCAAAGCCAATAGAAGATAGCAACACAAACCTCAATTGTTCCTTAATACCTCTTAATATTAATGGACTCAATTTCTCCATAAAAGACAGAGACTAACAGACTGGATACATAACAAGTACCCAGTATTTTGCTGCATATAGGAAACACACATCGGTGACAAAAAGAGACACTACCTCAAAATAAAAGGCAGGGAAACAATTTTCCAAGAAAATGGTCCAAAGAAACACGCTGCAGTGGCCATTCTAATATTGATTAAAATCAAGATTCAACCAAAATTTTTTAAAAAGGAGAAGGAAAGAAACTTCATACTACTCTAAGGAAACATTTACCATTATGAACTCTCAATTCTGAACATCTATGCTCCAAATGCAAAAAAACCAACATTCATAAAAGAAACTTTATTAAAACTCAAAGAACACACTGCACCTCAAACAATACTAGAGGGAGATTTCAACACCCGACTCTCATTAGTGGGCAGACCATGGAAACAGAAACTAAACAGACACATTGAAACTAATAGAAGTTAATTGGGATCTTTCAGAAGTGACATACCCAGTTTTCAGAGGAACCCCCAGACTGATTTCCAGAGTGGTTGTACTAATTTGCAACCCCACTAGCAGTGGAGGAGTGTTCCTCTTTCTCAACATCCTCGCCAACACCTGATGTCTACTGAGATTTTAATCTTAGCCATTCTGACTGGTGTAAGGTGAAATCTCAGGGCTGTTTTGATTTGCATTTCCCTGATGACTAGTGAAGTTGAACATTTTTTAAGATGTTTCTCCGCCATCCAAAGTTCTTCAGGTGAGAATTCTTTGTTTAACTCTGTACCCCATTTTAATAGGGTTATTTGGCTTTCTGGAGTGTAACTTCTTGAGTTCTTTGTATATATTGGATATTAGCCCTCTATCTGATGTAGGGTTGGTGAAGATCTTTTCCCAATTTTATGGTTGCCGGTTTCTCCTTTTGATGGTGTCCTTTGCTTTACAGAAACTTTGTAATTTTATGAGGTCCCATTTGCCAATTCTTGATTTTAGAGCATAAGCTCTTCATGTTCTCTTCAGGAACTTTCCCCCTGTACCGATGTCCTCAAGGGTCTTCCCCAGTTTCTTTTCTATTAGATTCAGAGTGTCTGGCTTTATGTGGAGGTCCTTGATCCATTTGGAGTTGAGCTTAGTACAAGGAGACAAGGATGAATCAATTCGCATTTCTGCATGCTGACCTCCAGTTGAACCAGCACCATTTGTTGAAAAAGCTATCTTCTTTTCATTGGATGTTTTCAGCCCCTTTGTCAAGGATCAAGTGGCCATAGGTGTGTGGGTTCATTTCTGGATCTTCAGTCCTGTTCCATAGTTCTGCCTGCCTGTCACTGTACCAATACCATGCAGTTTTTAACACTATTGCTTGGTAATATTGCTTGAGGTCTACCACTCCTGGGCATATACCCAGAGGATTCCCCAGCATGTAATAAGGATATATGCTCCACTATGTTCATAGCAGCCCTATTTATAATAACCAGAAGCTGGAAAGAACCCAGGTATCCCTCAACAGAAGAATGGATGCAAAAAATGTGGTATATATACACAATGGAGCCATTAGATATATACACTATTTCAGCCATATATACACTAATTCAGCCATTAGAAACAATGAATTCATGAAATTCTTAGGCAAATCGATGGAGCTGGAGAACATCATACTAAGTGAGGTAACCCAGTCTCAAAAGATCAATCATGATATGCACTCACTAATAATTGAATATTAGCCTGGAAAACTGGAATACCCAAAACATAATCCACACATCAAATGAGGTACAAGAAGAACAGAGGAGTGGCCCCTGGTTCTGGAAAGACTCAATGTAGCAGTATAAGACAAAACCAGAACAGGGAAGTGGGAAGGGATGGGTGGGACAACAGAGGGAGGGAACGGGGCTTATGTGACTTTTCTGGAGTGGGGGACCAGAAAAGGGGAAATCATTTGAAATGTAAATAAAAAATATATCGAATAAAATTTAAAAAATTAAATAAAAGAAGTTAATTGAGGCTGTCCTACAAGTTCAGAGGTTCAGTCCATTATAGTCATGGCAGGGAGCATGACAGCATCCAGGCAGGCATGGTGCTGGAGGAGCCAAGAATTCTACATCTTGTTCTGAAGGCAAACAGGAGAGGTCTGATGTCCTTAGAAGCTAGGAAGAAGCTCTCAAAGCCCACCCCCACAATGACTTACTTTTTCAACAAGGCCATACCTACTCCAACAAGACCACACCTCCATTAGTGCCAATCACTGGGCCAAACATATACAAAAAAACACAATTATAAAAGTTAGACACCACTAATAAAACTTCCAGGTTTATATCATCTTGGTTTATAAATTTCTCATGACTCAATTTTATAATATCTTTAGCAACAGGGTTGACTATCAAACTCTGGATATTGACCAAGAGCAATAGCAAGTCTGTAATGTGTATGGATGGGAAGGTATCTATGGAAAACCACTGAACAACAATTGCAAAAGAAGTAACATCAATCTGTTGATAGAATTTGTATTTCCTAGACCAGGTGTCTTTAAATTTATTGTTCTCATGCTGCAGGTTAACTCCATTTAAATTGCAAGGGTTCTCAGCCTTCATAATGATTCAACCCTTTAATACAATTGTTTGCCTTGTGGTGACCAACCTCCAACTACAAAATTATTTTGTTGCTTTAATTTTGCTATTGTTATGAATTGTAATGTTGATATCTGATATATAATATATCTGATATATGAGCTCCCCCCAAAGGAGTTGCAACACACAGGTTGAAAACAGCTACTCCTGTGCGTGTGTGTGTGTGTGTGTGTGTGTGTGTGTGTGATTTTTTTGTTTGTTTTGCCTCTTTGTCAAAACCCAGATGGATGTAAGAGCATAGCCTAATATCAGGGTTCTCACTATTACTCCATTAGTCAATGTGTCTGTTCTTATGATATTAACATATTGTTTTTAATACTATGACTTGTAATCAACTAGAAATTATGAATGGTAATGGGTCCACCTCTGTTTTACTGTTTTATTATTTAAGATTATCTGGACTACCCTGCTCATTTGTGATTCTGTATTAGTTTTTAGATTCTTTTTCCCCTATTCTATGAAGCTCTTTATTGGAATTATGATGGGATGCATTTAAGCCTTTAGATTGATTCTGGTAGGATTCCATATAACAATATTAATCCTATTATATTTGAACATGGAAAGGCATTTCATTTTCTGGTTTCTTATTCAATTTTTTCTGAGTCTTTATGTTTTCATTGTATCAGATTCAATGCATTCCCATCAAAATTTAACACAATTAATTACAGTTCTTGATAGAACCCTTCTTACATTCATATGGAAAAGCAAAATAGTGTGTTATTCACATTTTCTATTACTGTGAAAAGACACAATGACCAAAGCATATTTGTTATAAGAGACAACATTTAATTGGGGCTGACTGACTTGTTCTGAGGTTCAGTTCCTTATCATCATTGAGAGTAGAGCAGAGTCCAAGATGGAGGAGCTGTGAGAATGAGCTGCGTCTTCTGCATGCAAACAGGTGAAGTCTATCTAGCATATAGCCACAAGGAGGTCCTCAAAGGCAATCCCACTGTCACACATCTACTCCAAGGAGGTCACACCTTTTAACAGTGCTATTGCCTTAGTCAAGCATATTGAAACCACACATTCCACTCCCTGACTAAAATAAGCTTGTTCAAATGGATTAGTCTATTGTTGCCATACCTATTGATACTATAACAGAAAATATACTTAATCAAACTCAGATGTCCCATAGACCCTAGGAGGTTCAAGAATATTAAAAGTCCAAATTCATTGTCTCTTCTTGCATACACACAATCTGTAAAGTATAATCCCCTATAAAATCAAAAGAAGATGTAGATCACATATGTGTAAAATGACAGGATATATACTGCCATTTAAAAATGTCATACTGAGAAAGTTCCAGACTAAAGGAAGACAAAACCACAGCTTCTCAAATTGCAACTCTTAAGTTTTTATGTCTGAACATCTATGTTCCAAACGCAAGGGCACCCACATTCATAAAATAAACTTTACTAAAGCTAAAAGCATGCATAATAGTGGGAGACTTCAACACCACATTCTAATCATGGGACAGTCCATGGAAACCCAAAGTTAACAGAGACAGAATGAAACTAACAGCTGTTACTGACAATGGAATAACAGATATCGAAAGAATATTTCATCCTAAAACAGAAGAATATTCCTTCTTCTCTGTACCTCATGGTACCTGCTACAAAGTTCACCATCCTCTTGATCACAAAAAAAAAGCTTGAACTGATACAAGAAAATTGAAATAATCTGATGCATCCTATTAGATCTCCATGGACTAAGGCTGGTCTTCAATAGCAACAAAAACAACAGAAAGCCCACATACACATGGAAGCAGAACAATACCCTACTCAATGCAAGGTAGTCAAGGAAGAAATAAGAAGACATTTTAGAATTTAATGAAGATGAAGGTACAACATATTCAAATTTATGGGACACAATGAAAGCAGTGCTAAGTATAAAATTCATAGTTCTGAGTGCCTCCAAAAAGAAACCGGAGAGAGCATACACTTGCAGCTTAATAGCACACCTGAGAGCTTTAGAACAGAAAGAAGCTAATACACCCTGTGGATTGCATGAGGAGTAGAATGCAGGAAATCATCAAAATCAGGGCTGAAATCAACCAAGTTGAAACATAAAGACCTATACAAAAAAAAAAAAAAAAAAAAAAAAAAAAAAAAAAAACCTAGGGGCTGGTTCTTTGAGAAAATCAACATGATAGATTATCTTTAGCCAGACTAATCAGAGGGTACAGAGACAGTATCCAAATTAACAAAATCAGAAATGAAAGGGGAAAAATAAGAACAGAAACTGAAGAAATTCAAAAAATTATATTTCTGTGTATCTTAAGATGTTGCAATCCCAATTTATTTTTCAGCCAATACCATTTCAATAAAGATGTCTACTGACTTTTGTAATTCATTTTGTATCTAGATACTTTGCTGTAGTTGTTTATCAGCTGTAGTTCTCTGGTACAGCTTTGGAATCACTTACATCATTTTCAAATTCAGTACTTTAACGTTTTCCTTTACCTTTTCTATCCTCTTGATGTCGTTTTGGTTTATGATTGCTCTCACTAGAAATTAAAGGACTCTAATGAATATATTGTGAGAGAGTGAATATCCATTCCTTGGCCTTGATTTTAGTGAAAGAGTTTTAAGTTTCTCTCCATTGAATTTGTTGATCTCTATAGAGTTGGTATTTATTAATTTTATTATGTTTAGTTATTTGCCCCTTATCCCTTCACTACAGGACTTTCAACATGAAGATGAGTTTGATCTTGTCAATGATATTTTATCCATCTAATGATCATGTGGTTATATTTCTTTCATTGTGGTTAATTGGTAGATTGCATTGCAGTGTTTTCCTATATTGTACCATACTTGCATTCTTGAAAAGAAGCCTACATGATCAAGGTAGAGAATGTCTTTTGTATGTCCTTGGATTCAGTTTGCAAATATTTTATGGAATATTTTTACCTCAATGTTCATAATGGACATTGTTCTGAATACCTTTTTCATGATGAATATTTGTCAGCTTTATGTATCAGTTTGACTGTGGCCTCAGAGATTGAGTTTGGCAATACTTCATCTATTTTTATTCACTGAAAGTCTTTGAAGATTGTTGGTATTAGCACTTTTTTAAAACTCTGGAAGAGTTCCGCACTAAAATTATTTGAACTTTTGCTATTTGTTTTGGGGAGTATTTTGATGACAGTTTCTATTTCCTTAGGGGTTATAAGATTATCACTTTTCAGATCTGGATTGAAGTTGGATAATTGATGTCTGTCTAGAAAGTCATTTAGATTATCGATTTTTTTGGAGTATAGGCTTCTGAAATTAGAACTACTGATTGTTTTCATGCCCACAGTATCTATCGTTACATCCCCTTTTTCATTACTGATTTTGATAATTTGGGTGTTTTCGTTCTGCCTTTTGATTAGTTTAGAGAAAGTATTGTCTACTTTGTTGATTTTATCAAAGTACCAGCTCTTCATTTCCTTGACTATTTATATTATTCTCTTTTTTCAGCCCAGATTTTATTTCCTGCCATCAAATCCTATCTCTCAGTGGTTTCAGGTTTTGCCTGACATTGGGAACTGGGTCATGCAATAAATGAAGCTCTTGCTGTTTTGTGTGGGGTTGATGTATACCACACCTTTACTGAACACATTATACAGCCAGCATTTAGAATGTATTTAGCTATTCCATCATGTCAGTGTTATCTGCAAGTTGCCATGAGACATTAACAGAGCCCTATACAAACATCTGTTTGTCAGAGGTCAGTCAGAATGGATGACAGAATGCTTTTAAGCCTGGGAATGGTTCAGATAGCTGGGAGAGAAAATACAGCAGGGTATTTCACATTGTACATTGAGGACAATTTAGTCTGGTTAGAACTGACATGAAATATCATCTCATGTCACATGCGTCAGTTGAAAAATCCATGTTAATGTATGCATTTGCTAGTGTCTATCAATCAAACCAAAAACTGTGATAACCCATATGTGTGTAGGCTTATAAAGACACAGACAACTTACATGTTCTAAGATGCTCAAGGAAACCCCACAAATACAATAGTAACCTGGTAGTTTGTTCTAAATCATGTCTCACCTTGTTCCCATTGTGCTACTGATGACTCTTTCTCCATAAGAATCAGCTTGTAAAAGCCAGAGGACCTAAGGTAGAGAGTAACCAAACCCTGATGCTCTGGAGGCTGAGCTAAATGCCCTGGTTTTCCAGTAGCTGTTTGTGGACCCACTGGCTTACTTCCTTGACATTTTTAACACTGACTATCCTAAGATGTCAGTTAGTCAGTTCTATTCAAAGAGTAAGAGTCACTAGGAAGGAACTATCCATATCCTCTCAGAACTTCTTTGGCAAAAGAGCAGCTCTACCTGTCCCTCCTAGGTTCCACACTTGCACAGTCATGCTTTCCAGTGGACACATGTGCTCACAGCTGCAGGCTTCCTTCTCTGTGGCTGCTCTTGAGCTTCCTATCAAAGCTCCTTAGATCAGCAGTCATTTTTTTTTTTTAGCAAGAGTGATTCATTATCCCAGCACAGCCTATAGGAGGCTAGTCTCCATTCTGAATTTCACATATATGCCTAGTTTACAGTGTCATCCCATATGAGAGGGGAAAAATCTGCACTAAAATTGAAAATAAGATTACTGGGGCAAAACCTAAATGCCCACAGAGCAGTGGTAATATCAGAGACCTGTACTGATGCCTGGCAGCATAAAACCGTGAGCATGTGCAGCTCAAGTAGTGGTACCTAAAAGTCTCCTGAGATGTCTGCACTCAATTTTATGTGGTACAGTCCACATAACATATAACATGATCTGGAAGGACAAGGGCCAAGTGTAGGAGATGTGATTAAGACTAACAGGTTAGAAAATCTAATGCTGACAGAAGACCAACATGGTACCTAACAATCATCTACTGCAACTGCCTGCAGTTATATCGAATACATTACCTGGAAGGGAAGCTGGGGATGAATGGGAAGGCAGTGAGAGAGGAAGGAGACCATGACCAAAGATTGCTAATCAAGGTCCAATTTTAATTGGTGACTAAGAATTTAAAGTTGGGGGCAAGATACTTTCCCCCAAGGTA
This sequence comes from Apodemus sylvaticus, assembly GCF_947179515.1. NCBI lineage: Eukaryota > Metazoa > Chordata > Mammalia > Rodentia > Muridae > Apodemus > Apodemus sylvaticus. Next base: position 25,163,463 of record NC_067473.1, read on the forward strand.
TGAGAGTCTTCTCAGCCTGTGTTGGCTCCACCTCTCCACTGCTAGGTGGGTAGACTGCTTAAATTAGGGAATTGCAGATCTGGAAGAACACTGGACTTCACCTTGGTCTGAGCACTCCACTCTATGTGTAGGAGATTGTGGCAAGCACTGAGGTCTGGAATTCCTGCTAAAATGGCCGCTGGGGGTAGGGGTAGGGCAAAATCTACAACAGAAGAAATTATTTCTTCTTCCTGCTTCTGAGGCAACTGCACACAGGCAGGTCACATACATACAGTAGGAAAACACACAATTGTCATTAATAATAAATATGAATCTAAACAGCCACCAAACCAAACCAAACCAAACCAAACAAAAAACAGAAAATGCATGATCAATGACAATAACACCTGTACATGAGAATACATGACAGCATGGATCTATTATGGCAGTAATTAAATCATAAACTGTGTATCATTGGGGGAAACCACAATATTCATACAGAAAGACATTGCCTTATATAACCTAGTTGAGGTTGAATTCACTCTGCATCCCACGCTGCCTAGAGCTTACAGAGATCCATCTCTGACTGTGAGATCTATGTCTACAGAAGAGGACAGAACACATGAATGAGAAACATTGTCTTAAGAGTCCCGAGTCACAAATAAATTTTTATTCCTCAGAAATACAATTTAAGGAAAATAGGCTTCAAATGACAATTTCTATATGAAGCAAAGATCTCTCACTGTGCTTTTAGCAACACAGATGTACAGCCTGCTTCTCCTCTTGTACATATTGTGGCAGGGCAGTCACCTCAGATATCTCTCAAGGGGTGTTTTCAGAACAGGAAAGGGAATAACTTATGAATTGGGTGGCTCACTGGCTAGGTATTTAGGGCCTATTCACCATGAGGAATTGAATTATGTAGAAGAAGATTCCTCCAAGGAGTTTTTTGGCTGTTGAGAATGGAGCTCAGCAGGGGGCTCCTGAGGTGGCAACTCATTCTGCAGTAGGCCCTCTTCCTGGGCTGTGGAAATTTCAGCTTTTGCTACAGTTTTGGAGACCTAGAAGAGGAAGAGTCTTATTAAGACAGAAGCTTGGTCAGGAACTAAATGTCAGCTGTCAGGCTGCTGCTTCCCACCAACTCAACAGGAATGTTTTCATTGACCATTTAACTGACACCATTGGTGTTGTAAGTTGAGGCAGGGCAACATATCCAGTAACATTTACTAAATACATGGGCTGACAAGCTGCTACTCAGACTTCTATCAGTGCATAACATGAAATGGGCCATTGGAAGAGACCTCATTGTGTTGCAGGAAGTAAGGAAAATGCCACAGGGCACCCAGATCAATGACAATGAGCAGCAAATATTTTGTATTTCCATTTGCATTTTAACCCTGTAAGATGTTTCCATTTTGGAAGTCACATGATCCTTTCATGACCTCTGTAGCAGGACCTAGAACTAACTTGTTCTAAGCTCTGCAAAGCATCCCACCTATCATTACCACATGGCGGAAACTGGCATGTTATTGATCTTTCATCCTTACTAGTCTTCACATTAAAGAGGAGTAGCAAGGTATACTTGCCAATACTTCAGTTTCTCACAAGGGACTAACATCTCAGAATACTTGTGCATAGACTGAGCAATGAACAACTACATTCCATGAGGTAGGTGGCTACTTGTGGGTGTGGATTAGAAAATGCTGGGTGAAAGCAAAAATGGATGCAGTGGGCAAATTTTCTCAGTCAGTAATAGCCAAGCTGAGCTGCTTAAACTTACTGGATGTTGTTGGTCCTGGAGAATTCTGGCCTTCTCCTGTTCGAATTTATCACTCAGATTCAAGTCAATCAGGTATTGCTGAATGATGGTCCAATCAGCATGTACTTCCTTGTTCTCCTGCTTCAGTTCGGCCAACCTCTTATTCATAATGTCTTTCTGTATCAGGAGGCAGCTCTCCAGGTTCCTGGAAACACAATGTGCATGGTAAGATCCTGCAGGCTCTTTCTCCCATTCCCACATCAAGGTCCCATTAAACCCACTAGAATACAGGTTCCCATGGAGACCTAATATATCCATGAGAGCTGCACAAAGTGCAAATAGCAAATTGAGGAAAGAAAAAAATTATTGCTGCAGACCAAACACCAAAGGGTTGCATATCTCAGCAAAAGAAAGAGGGATCTCCAACTATCCATGACACTGCAATGCATTTCAGCAATATCACTTTGTAGTTTGCAAATCCCCTCAACATCGGTCAGTAGAACCAAGAGGAGGACATTCTATTCTTGTGTTGCATCACATTCGGCTCTGTAAAACCATACCTGAAGCCCCACAGACCTAGTAATGTATAATACATTTCTCATCATATGTATCACTCTTCTATTGAGAGGGTCCTGTGGATGCCTAGACAATGCCTGTAGGAGTAATGGAGTAAGGAGTCTCTTAGAGATTTTGAAAACTGATTCCAAAAGTCCCAATGCACACTGATTACTAAAAAGCAGAACAGACAGAACCAGTCCTGCAGACTCTCCAGTCCAGAATCAAGGAAGGCAGAAACATACATTCCATACCTGGTGGATTCCCTGAACAATACTTACCGATAGAAGTTGATCTCCTTCTTGTGTTCCTCGAATTTCTGTCGGGCCTCAATGTTCTCCATCTCTAAGTTTTGTAGAAATGACATGATCTCCTTCTCTTTTAACTTCAATTTTTCATAGAATGGATTTGGTGTATAGTAGGGCCTGTCCCCAGGAAGACAGAGCTCCATGAACCTTTTCTTTTAGGAACACATGAACTCAGACTGGGTCTTGTATTACCCCAGCCCAGGAAGGTCAATTCCTGGGTTCTACATGCTGGGATCTTCTTAATCTTTGGAAACTTTTATTCTGTCCTAAGGACAGCAGAAATTAGGCATCCAGCTGGATGGTGCCCGGGCTCTGTGTGTTCACTCAGTAGTGCTGGAAGGGCAGTCTAGTGCCGTGTGCTCTCAGTAGCCTAGGCCACAGGACTTTTCCTACTACATACCTGTGATTATATAGTTCTGTTTTGACAAAAGGACTCTAAATCCTAGATAATTACTTCTTTAGAGGCAAACATTATACATAATTCTAGAGATTAGACCATCCATCTCAAATGTTTTATAATGGACCAGCATAATCACATATATGTACAGGTGCACACACACACAGAATGCCACACAGAAAGAAGAAGGGTAAAGGGACACAGGCAGAAAATGAGAAACAGAGACAGAGACAGAAACAGAGATATCAAATTAAGAACCAGTAGAACCAGTACTGTCTCAGAATATACAGTATTTCACAGATCCCTGAATTTCAGAGTGGAGAGAAATATAAACAAGAAAAATTCATGCACAGGAGAAAACACAATCATGTGCACACACACACACAAGTGGACACAAACATGGACACAGAAACACACACACACACAATCTTGGGTATACACTTGAGAATTAGAAAAGGAGACAGAGTCAAAGAATGAGAGAGAACATGATTCAGAGACAGAAGCATTGAGAACAAAAGCATCTTAAACTCTCAGAGTATAAGGCACACAGAAAAATAAGAACAGGCATGAACCTCGGGTGTCCAATCAAGCACTGAGATGAACAATGTGGGACAAGGGCCCTCCAGGTGCATCCAGGAGCTTCCTTCACTCACTTAACTGCCAGGCATGTACAAAAACTCACCACAAACTCTCAAGTCCTAGTGCCTCACAAAGCCACCTCCTGTCAAGGTCTTTCCATGCACACTCTGGAAACTCACTTTCTATAGCCTCTATCCCTGAAATCTCTTTTCAATTGGAGGGATCAGAAGGGTCTCTTTCCCATCTCAGTCTTGACCCAGTTTCCGGTTCTCTCTCTCTCTTCTAAGATGTATTTATGCACATGAGATTGGGTACAGGGACATCATGAAGATATATCTTTATAGGATGAACCACCTTAAAAAGATTAGCATGACACTGGTGATCCCAGACAAATAACAGAGAATTTGGAGAGATGCATACCTCTTATTCATGGCTCCCTCTGTGACATACATCAGGCGTTCTCTTAGAAGATTTCTCTCTTGGGTAACGAGCTGCAGCTCTCTGGTCAGCATCTTCTCTTCCTTCTTGGCCTGCTTCTTGCTTAGGATTGTTGCATGGCATGATGTGTTCATGCCAGCCTCTGTAGAGAGAATAACACAAGTGAACTTACATGGTGGCAATGCACAAAGTGTATACAGATGACCCTGGGGCTCATAAGAAGGACAACATGCCTAGAACCCAGTGACAACACAGAGTATGGTCCAGGCTTGAGATGCCTCCTCAGTGGATCTCAGCTCTCCCATCACTGTACAGAGATCAGGAGATGTAAGCAGACAGGTGTGTACTCTGTCTCCCTACACATGCTTATGATGACCAGAGAGATGACTTCTCTTGGCTTATTGGCAACTGCTAGGGGTATATCTTGGCTTGAGAGCCCTCAATCCTGTGGTTTCACATGTCAGATGATAAATTCATTATCCCCATTTACTTCAGTGCTTGGAGATGCTCAGATCTCCTGCACTGTTACTTTAGTCCCAGGACATGGCCTTCAAAGATCATGCAGGGCGAGAACATGGCCAACACACTGATTAATTTCCTCTACTGAAACAACAAACACCCCAGAGATGGCCAGAGGATCTAGTCTCTGACTGAGTATATCAACACTTACAGATCTTTGGTTACAGTACAGAAATGCCTGCCACACACAACTAGTGATAAAAATAGCTATGGTGGAAACTCTGTTAGGGAGTGGAGGTCAGAGGAGTTCTGAGATCAAAACGTTATTCCCAGGAGCACAACTCTTTCCCTGGGACTACTGTCAGAGAAAAGCTGAAGCTAAAAGAACTCATGGGAGGGGAAGCAGTGATGCTCTGCCCTAAATTGGCATAGGTAAGTCCCTCTGTGACTCCTGATGGTCTCGTTCTGTCCCCATGTAATAACCAGAATACCCAGAGAAAGTAAAGACTTGGAGTTCTCATCATTAAAGCTTTGACCTGGCCTCTCCTACTTTAAGGGATGTAGAAAATAATGTTCTGACATCCTTGATGTTCAAGAGTTGTGACAATCATGGAAATTATTTTGTTTCCAAGAAGCTCCAATTCCTTTGCCCCTTTGCTAGAAAGGCCAGGTCAGCAACTCTGCCAGGAAGCTCAACTTCCTTTCCCAGTACTTAATCCACATTCCCCCAAAACACATTCTTAGACCTTCATTACTCTCAGATGAAAGGCCAACTTCCTTCCTCCTCTCTCTAGTCTCTCTTCCATCCACATTGGCTCTCCCAAAATGTTTGCAGAGTTTGGCAAACATGTTCATCGAAGTATCCTCTACAAACTGAGTAACTCCAGTTCTTCTCCTGTTGCTACAACACTGGTGAGATCACAGCTAATGCCAAGAACTCTCCAGGAGACAATAGAATGTTCAAGAATGGAATGCTGATGTCATTGGTTATGGCATTGGCTTCTTGCTAATTTTTTCCCTATACTGACAGGAAACTAAGGTGTGCTTTCTTGGAGACTTTCCTAGGTCATAGCCATTGAGCACATCTACTTTCTAAGGACAGGGTTTGCTCTAGGCCTGATTGGCAACACATAAATCATCCCTGTGTATCTGAGTGTTTCTTCTTCAAACACTTCAGAGGAATGTCTCATACTACCTCAGATTTCCCTCAGTCAGCAATATGAGACATTAAAACCTACTAAGATTTCATACCAGTTTGACTATGAAGCCACAAATTTCTCCTGTCTTATCAGGTACAGTAGCATGAAATCACATCCAGGCAGAGGGTGCAGAACAGGTTGCTATATGAGTGTGCTTTAGAGGTTATATTCATGAAGTATTGTGCTTAACATTTGAAACTTGTCCCAAGATGCCTTAGGAGAGATAGAGTTGTAATCTTTGTTGTGGGGGCAAAAGTCTTGAGATCAGTTGGCAGAGGATAGTAAAATATTGGAGCTGCCAATGAAAAGACCCTCAGACTGAGTATGAGGCTCTCATCTGTGGACCAGAGTCACCAAAGGATGATTGCTTACAGACCTCTGTAAGCTATAAAATGAGATTTTTGTCAGAAAAAATAATATAGTCATCAGAGTTAAGAGTGAATGGAGATGCAATAGATAAAGGTAAGCGAACAGAGAACAGAGCAAGGGCCTAACATCTTGTTTTTGGTTTCATTATTGGGCCCCAAAACCAGATATATATATATGTGTGTGTGTGTGTGTGTGTGTGTGTGTGTGTGTGCAAAATGGATGATTTAATGAATGCAGATCCTTATACTGAGTGAATAGAACCATAGCTAAGATTTTGGGAGGTGAGCCATGGCCCCAGAAATCTTTCTCAATTTATAAAGCAAAAAATAAAAACATTACAAACAAACAAAGATAAAGTACAAGTAGCTCATGTGAATTTACAGAAAGTGTCCAATACTGAGTTCTGATCAGGCCATTTAAATATAACAGTGTACATTAGCCATTAATTTGATGGGTCCTATGTAAAGCTTTGTGGAACATTGTTAGATTAACAAATGTCATAAAGAACATAAGAATATGTGATCAACATGACCTTGCTCTGAGACAAGTTATTTTTCTGTGCCAGTGATTGGCAAGCACATTACAGCAGCAAGGTGAACTAGGGAGCAGACATAGAACAAATTAGCTGTAACTACACTGGTGGATATACACCTCAGCTTTAGAAAATCCAGGTCTCTATCACTGACTAGTGCTTTCCTAACATTCCTATGAACCCCATTTGTAAGACTAGGAATAGGAAAGTGGAAACAGGATTATCTGAGGTGAATGTTTACCTGGGCAGCCAGGTAGAAGACAACATGGAATATTTGAGACCCTGTTTCAGAAAACAACACTGAAACTCACCCTACATCCAAGGCCTTACTTACCAATTTTTGTCTATAATAAAGAACTTACCAGTCTCTCTCTACAAGTATTTCTTGCTGGGAAGACAGAGAAGTGCAAATGATATTTCTGTTCTACAGAACTTGTTCTCTCTTTACCTGGGTTCATATTAAGAACAAATGAGAATGGGCATCACCTTCTGAATAACTGAGTAATACCCTCTGCTGCTAGCATGATACTGTGCCAATGACTATCTCTAGCTTCCCCGAGTGCTGTTGTCCCATCATGAAGTATCCAGTGCTGAGGCTACAGCATAGTGAACCTTTCAAGGGGCTAGACAGAAGCCATCAGAGATACTACACTTCCTTGTCCCGATATTAAATCAAGCAGACACAATGTGAACTGAGTGTGCTATTTAACAATACATCATTCTCCCACCTCACATTTGTGAGTTTTATTCAGGGTAGAGTTCATATACCACTATCCCAGATTTGTCTTGATATACTTCCTCAGGGCCCAGATCTTGCTAGCCTTAATCTTGATTCAAATCACGGTTATGCTGACCATTGTCCCATGTTATGTTCTTTATGTTGTCAGGATTTTAAACTTATGAAATTCCACATCTATAAGCTTCACCAAGGATCCATCTAATCCAAGGTCAATATGCACTATTATGTCTAAGATGGGTTGAGTCAAGGCGCTCTTAGGGATAAAAGTATGGAGAGGGATAAAGAATGCTTTCCTTCTGGGAGATCAGAGGAATAGGAAGGTCAGCTGAGGGCTTTCCCTGCCTCTATGACCTTCCAGGTTGTCACACCAGCATCTGGCTCCTGAGTCTTCATTGTTAAAATTAAATGCCTGGCACATGTGCATTGTTTTAAATTTATTCTTTAATCATTCCATCAATTACATCTCAAATGATATTCTGCTTCCTGGATAACATTTCAACCTCCCCTCAACTCGCATCTGCCCCTTTCTTTCCCCTTTGCCTGTATGAGGCCACTTCCCCACCAACCCAACATCTTCTGCCCTACTGCTTCTGCATCCCACTACACTGGGACATCAGACCTCCACAGGATGAATGGCCTTATTACCCTTGCTGTCAGGCAAGGCTATCCTCTTCTACAATGTATCTGGAACTATAGCTCTCTCCCTTTACACTCCTGGGTTAGTAGTCTAGTAACTGGGAGCACTAGGTGATCCTGGCAGCATATGTTGTTCTTCCAATAGAGTTGGAATCCCCATCTGCTCCTCTAGGTTTTCCCCAAATTCCCCCACCAGGTTCCCTGATCTCAGTCTAATGTTTGGCTCCAAAGGTCAGTTTTTGTAAGGATTTCCCTAAGAACCTTCTCAAGTGGTTCCTAGGCAGAAGCACCTCTTGACTACACCAACAGTGTCTTGTTTGGTGTCTGAAGACTTGATGGATTCCAACATAGGGCAGTCCCTGGATGGCCCTTTCTTCAGTCTCTGCTCCATTTGCTTTCTCTGCTCTTATTTTGCTTAGGAAAATTTCTGGTTTACAAACTTTATAAAAGATGGATGGCACCATCCCTCTACTGAGGGGTTTCAGGAGGGTTTTGTTGGTGGTGGGTGGAAATGCACCTATTCATTGAAGCTGGTCTCTACAGTTTCTCTTTCCCCCTTCTCTGCACAATTCGGCTAAAGTCATAACGCTTTGTGTCCTTACATTTCCCTGGTGCCGAGTTCCCTCACGTGGTTATCCCCAGTTCCTCTTCTCCCTGCTACATATTTTTGTTCCTTTTCCAGACCCTCTGTACCTCTCTCCCATCCTCTCCAGTACCTGATACTGCCACTTATATCCTTCTTCTCCTCTCTCCCTCCAAGATCTCCTCTACGTCCACCTCCCAAGATCATCCTGTCTGCCCATCAATGCAGGACTGAAGCATTGAACATAACCAGGTCTCCCTTCCTTAGGAGCTCCATAGCGTCTGCAGGTTGTATCATGTGCATTGTGAACTTTAGGGCAAATATCCCCTTCTCAGTAAACACATACCCTGTATGTTCCTTCTGTCTGTGTTACCTCACTCATGATATTATTTTCTGGTTCCATCAATTTGCCTACAAATTTTAAAAAGTCATTGTTTTTAATTGCTTAGTAGTATTCCATTCTGTAACCATATTTTCTTTATCCATTCTTCTGTAGAAAGACATCTGGGTTCTTCCCAGCTTCTGACTATTATCAATGAGGGTGCTATAAACTTAGTGGAATATATGTACTTTTTATATGTAGGAACATTTTTGGATATATGCCCAGTAGTGATATATTTGTGTCTTCAGGTAAAAACATTTCCAATTTTCTTACAATCCACCAGGTTGATTTATTTTTTTTAATTTTTTATTAGATATATTCTTTATTTATATTTCAAATGTTTCCCCCTTTTCTGATTTCCCCCTGAAAATCCCCCAACCCATCTCCCTTCCCCTGCTCACCAATCCACCCACTCCAGTTTCCCTCTCCAGGAATTCCCATATACTGGGGCATGGAATATTCTCAGGACCAAGGGCCTCTCCTCCCTTTGATGTCCAACAAGGCAGTCCTCTGTATTTGTCGTGCAGTAGCAGAGTCTCCTGTGTGAAAGGTATATCAGGCTCCTGTCGGCAAGCACTTTTTGGAATCTACAATAGTGTCTGGGTTTATAACGGTATATGGAATGGATGCCTAGGTGGGCCAGTCTCTGGATTGTCTTTCCCTCAGTCTCTGTTCCACACTTTGTCTCTGTATCTCTTCCTCTGGGTATTTCGTTCCCCTTTCTAAGAAGGAGAAGAAGGAGGATCCATACATGAATGCAAGCACGAATGGTAGGTCTTTTTTTTTTTTAATGTGACAATGTAAAATATCCTAGGATAATCACCCAGAGCCCCCTTTTATTTGAGGCTGACTATGTTAACATGTTCAATCTTCTCCAGTGCTTCTTATGAAGTCCCAGTAACTGTTATTTCAACCATACAGGCTTAAGCACTCACAAGAAAGTATTTGTCTGATGTAGCAGATGATTGCCTACATTGTCATCTTAATCTACAAACATGCCAGGCTATATCCCATTGGAGGTGCTTAGTCTGAAGCAGGGAAGTTCAATTACACACTCATTAACTTGAACATTGATGGCAACCTGTCTAGGATTAAAGTTCTTGACTTTTATGAAATTGCCTAATTAGTACTACCATATTCAGATGCAGAAACTGTTGTAGACTTTGTAAGGATCCTTGTGATTTAGAGAAGCATACATATGCTACTCAGAAGGAACCAGTGGAAAAGATTACTAGGATGACCAATACTAGAAACATGCTTTAGTTGGACTTATAACACACCCTATGATTATTCCTTCTCCTTACCTAGGTTCATAATCATAGTGGATCTGGTTACATTTAAAATGGCATTACCTTCCTTTAACCACTGTTCCTCTGGAGAAGGTACCCTCTTTCCCCAATACAACAACAACAGCAACAACAACAATACTTACAAGTTGTTAGGTAATTTTAGGTTGGCACCACTTTTGAGAGGCCAATTGTTTTCAAACCACTTTGGGAGGAACCCAGGACTCAGGTTAATTTGTCTCCTGAGTGCAGACCCCTGTGTGATTCTATTATCTCAAGAGTCTGTTCAATCTTTGCATTCAGTCTCATGACATTCTATCCAACTTTAATGATCTAAAGCTTGTAAAAGTTGATTTAAAACTTCGTAGCAAAAAAAAAAAAAAGGTTTGTATATGTTAGGTTCTGCAACCAAACAGCCATTGATTCTTAGGAATATGTTTATACCCCAAGTTGATAATAGCCATTCCTTTCATTTATTGTTAAATATGCATGACTTAAAAACTACCCCATGCATCCTGGAATTGGACATAAGATATGACATCCCTGACCAGTAAATCCCTTGAATGAGTGCATTTTCTCCTCTGTGAGTGTTTCCTTCTTGGCCATTGTCTGTCTTCTTGTCATGCCTGTCAGGCGGTGGCCACGACTGTGCACTTAGAAAGGACAGTGGCCCAGCAGAGTGGTCAGGCCCTGCAGTAGGCATGCTGATGAAGCACCACAATGCACACTGAATATGGTAAGTCTCTACCTCACTGCCAGGGCAGGCTACATTTTTTTCCTGGCATGGCATTCCCCCAGATCTCTAAGGTATGGACCATTCCATCCAGGATTCTCCAGCCTACAGAATAAACACCTCCAACTCCCCGTGCCACCGAAATTGTCATTTGGCATTGCTTTCCTTCATTAGTTCAGTGCTCACCAAAATGAAAGCAAACCTGTTTTCTCTTATTTCCATAAATGATATGGGAGGTTTTTAGGGATTATTTACCATGTAGACGGTAAATCACACCGTCCTGGCTCATTTAGTTTGTAAAGTGTTTGCTGGGCTAGCAGGACAACTTTAGTTCTCAGAACCCATATAAAGAAGTGAGGAATGGTACCATGAGCCAGTAAGCCCAGAGTAGGGAGGCAGAGACAGGAACATCTCTGTGGTTTACTTGCCAGGCAGCCTAGCCTCATTAGCTAGCAAAGGACAGGAAAAAATGTCCTCTGAAGTAACAAAACAAACAAAGTAATGTGTCTGGTACTGGAGGAACAACACTTGAAGCAGACCTCTTACTTTGTTATATCCATGTACACATAGGCAAGTACTTCAGAAAAAAGTAAAATGTGTATGAGCCTTTGTTTCTACCACATGTGATATAACCATATGTGATATAACCATATAAAGGCTAATCAGATGATTGTAGATATGACTGTAGATTGTCCTTGAGATTCAGGACAGCCAGGCTTGGAATCCATTTAAGAGAAGACTCATAGCATGTGAGAAGTGGGCAAAGTCCTCACTGTAGTGAGGGGAGAGACATCCTGCAGAAGGTTTGCTGATAAAGATTTCCAGAGCACACTGAATATGTCAGTGCCCAGGGAAGGCTACATTGTTTCCTGTGTGACATGGAGCCCACTCAGAACTCTAAGGCATGGACCATTCCAACCAGAAATCTCTAAGCCTCAGCCCACAGAAAAACACCTTGAACTTCCCAAGTCACTGAATTCTTTTACCTGACATTCTTCCCTTGATTAGTGTAGTCATCAAAATGAGATTGTGATTGTGCTGGCCTTGCATGCTGGCCATGTGTCACATGGCTTTCTGTTAACTGGATTCCATGCAAGGTTGTCCTGAGTTCCCAGTGGGACAGTTTAAACAGCTCTGAGGGGAAAATATTCAACCAATCATATAGACCCTCCCCAAATATCTCTCGCAAATGTTTGCTTGCTTTTTGATTTTGAGGTAGGATCTCTCTGTGTAGTCAAGGCTAACCCCCAAACTCTTGGCAATCCTGTTCCTGGGATTACACACATGGGAGCATGTCTGTGTTCATGAAGTACAGAGCAGCTAGGTGAAAACACATTCAGTCCCTGGGATGCTGGTCTCACATAGTGCAAAGGTTAAAACATTGCACTCCATGCTTTAGTGTGAGAGACAGATTGCAGTGCAGAGCATGCAGAACTGCCCCAGGCATGTGGACACTACTCTCTTCTCTTTCCTTCTCTGCTCCTGTCCTTCCATTATCTCTGAGGATGCATGGGAATGCCCCAAGAGAGACACAGGAAACAACCATTTTGGGGCCCATGGTTACTGCCTAGCCAGAGCCAGCACCAAGTTTTTAACTTTTTCATTTTGTTAGACAAGTATTGCTTGATCTTTTTTTTTTCTCTCGAGGATGGCGTGGTTGTGATATTAAAAAAATAAAAATAAAAAATGAAAAATAAAAGCAAAGGTAAAGAGAATGAAAAAAAAGATGGAAGGAAGCAGGAAAAAGAAAGGAGGGAAGTTCTGGGAATGTTGCTTAGGGATAGGGAGGGAGAGGAGATGTGGTGGGGAGAAGAGAGAGAAGAGGGAGGGGACAGCAGGAAAGGCCTGCACAATCACAGTCCTAATCTTGAAAGTGCACCATAGGCCTGGGTGCAAGGAACTGTCTGGTCCAGGCCTTGACTTCTGCATCCTGCCTCCCTTAATGTTTGTTAGTATTTATTTAGAAAGACAGAGTAGTAGATTCCAGACCATCTGCTGTTACCTCTTTCAGTACCTTTATCTCTTTACCTTAAGGTTCTATCTTTGAATGTCAAGGTTTGATCTCTTTGTATGTATGTATGTATGTATGTATGTATGTATGTATGTATGCATGTGCATATGTATGTATGCATGTATGTATGTATACATGTATGTATGTCTATGTACTTGCATGTGCACACCAGCATGTACAGGCATGAGCGCTTACCTCTGTGAATCAGGCTTTTATCTGAGATCTTTCTCTGTCAGCACTGGAACTATTCTATTGGTTTACCTGAGATGGCTTGCACCTCTCTGACTGGGAGCCTCTGTTGCACACCCCAGGATGCCAGGGTCTTACAGTCCACATCTGCAGATGGCCTTAATCCTTGCTGGAAGCCTGTCCTAAAGGAGTGGGATTTCACTTCACCAGGGAGATTTGGAACAGGAGCAACTTCCTGACTGATGGTTTCCTCCCATAGAATCTTTAAAAATAGAGTTGCTTCCTATTTGTCAGTTTTGGTTTCTGTTTTTTTTTTTTTAGTTGAATGAAAATACACAAGATAGATTTTTTAAGACTCATTTCATGAATTTATATGCTTGTGTTGTTAAGCAGAGACAGTTTATTGCTTATTCAAGTTAGAAACAACTTAGAATGCTTCAATTTTTTCCCTAACAATTTAGCATACAGCAAAGGTATCCAAAAGTGCTTTAGCAAAATAAGAAATAAACACGAAATATTATGTTTATGGGACAATAAGTGACTGAACATAAGTAATATTATTTTTTCATTATTAGCTATTTGAGACAAACCCTGAATGGCCCAGAATTGAATTTGAAAATTCAGTCTTTATGTTGCTTATGGATTGATGGACGCTATGTTGCTGGCATATTAAGAGGTGATTGGGGAATGGATGGAGAGAAGAAGGTTTATGGGACATATGGGGAGGGGGGATCCGGGAAAGGGGAAATTATTTGGAATGTAAACAGAGAATATAGAATATATATATATATATATATATATATATATATATATATATATATATACACATATATATACATATATATATACATATATATATACATATATATACATACACACACACACACACACACACACACACACACATATATATATATATATATATATATATATATATATATATATATGATAAATATGAAGTGTCATTGTCATCTAGTGGCCACTTTGAGTCACTGCCACCATTTTAGTCAGAGCTGAGCCTCAACTCTGATCCTAGGCTCAGAGCAGATAAGCAGCTGGAATGGGCAGAGTCCATTTTTCCTGCTTTAGGAGCCAATCAGAGGTTCCCAATGAGAGCCAATGGGAGACTGTCAGACAGATGCTAGTGCTTAGAAAGTATCCTTTCACTTTTTGTTTACTAATTGAATTTCATCTTGGTGACAGAATGGGATCCCAGTGATAAATAACTTTGGAATTTATTAAAACTTCTTTTTGAAGTGTGTTTTTGTCACAGTTCTGTGGGCACTCGATGAACTTACTATTTTTCTTTTTATATTTGTGTGAGTGTGAAAATTTCCAGCTAACACAGCAAGTTTAAATATTGGGTTGCTCCACCTTCTCATAAGCTTCCTTTATTCCTGACATCATTTTGCTGACACAGGCAACATAGACTTGGCCTCTCTAACTTTGATTCATTGCTTCTTTCTGTGCTGACATTTTTGCCCCTGTATTTACAGTGACTGCCACTGCCCTCGAGTCTCATTTATCTACTACCAATTCCCTTTTATTAATTGTTTCAGGAAAGAATTTGTTTGGTCTCTGTCTGTTTCTGTCTTATATGCATGTGTGCACACACAGGTGAATGTAGAGTCCATGTTGGGTTCTCTCTATTACCCACACTTTCCCTTTTGATACAGGGTCTCCCTTTGGAGCTGTAGCCTGCCAATATTGCTATACTGTCTAGCCAGCGAGCCGTTGGTATCCACAGTGTCTCTTCTTCTTTGGAGATGTCATCGTCATGGGTGCCATGTTAAATCCATGCCTGTTTTAAAAATTATTCTGCCTTCTCTTGTCAAAAACTACATCTCAATAGTTTTGCTGCTTCCTATTTGTTCTTTAGCAAACAGGATACTTAGTGTTGTTACTGTTGGGTTTGATAATCATGTTGCTTCATGCATCTCTGGTGGATCACTTTAGCTCAGTGTGTGTGTGTGTGTGTGTGTGTGTGTGTGTGTTTGTGTGTTTCCCTATGTGCACTTGCCACATGTGTGCAGATTGTACATGGAGTTCAGAGGAGGGTGTCAGACTCCTCAGAGCTGGATATCGTTGTGAGCCAGCCATGTGAGTGCTGAGAACTGAACTCAGGTCCTCTGGAAGATCAGCAAACATTCTCAACTGCTAAGCCATTACTTCAGACAGGCAAAAGCTTTATGATTTTTGAGTATGTGAACTCTACTCACTCTCCTGTCAATAGATACTTAGTTCTTATTTCAAGTGAGGCTAGGCTCCACTCTTTTACTTGTTTATTTATACACTGTCAGTCTAGATTGCACAGGTTTTGGAGCTATTCTGACTTACATCCCAGTCCTATGTCCCTTGTTACTTGCTGTTTCTCCTGGCCAAGTGCTCATGGTCCATCTCCTCTCATGGCGACTCCCTCCTCCTTTGGTCTCCCCTCTTCTCTCTCTCCTGTTTATACTTGTAGCCCCAAGTCAGATAACTAAAAACCCAGCTACCTCTATCTATTGCTCAATGCCAGGCTTTAGCCTTTTATTGACCAATTAACTTGTGGAGCAAGGTTACACAGCATCCCTTGGTATAAGTGAGAATCTCCTCATGGGGCAACCAGATCTTGAGGTATAAACTTTAGCATTTGGGAACAAGCAGCACCAGACCAACCCCCTACTGCTATGAAATTGATCAAAGTCATGTGATTATTTTCATGAACACTTCTTAGATATTAAAAATTTGGAAACATGTCAGGATGAAGTATTTCTGAGCTGACATTTGGCCATCCATGTGGTTAGTGCTACGAAGAAGGGACCATGGATCCATTCCACTCCTGCTGCTGAATGCAGCTGAAGCTCCTAAGAACTCCTGTTGGCATGACTGGGGATGGAATACATATGTCTGCTATGTTTTGTCAGTGATTTAAGCTCATGATAAGTAATACTGTTCAGATGTAATGTGCCATGTGCCTTGAGGTGCTGTGAAGAAAGCACCCATTGTCTCTGGGAACAATCATCATGTGTTTGCTGCAGCTTGTAATAGAGATTGACCAAGGAAAATAGCTGGACAAGGAATATTTTATGTCATAAAATTTCCATCATCAATAAATATAATTAAGATTACTTTTGTTTTACTATCAGTAAATATTTAGAAGCAATATTGCCTGCAAAAGCACTTCATGGTATGGACAGCACAGTGATTTTCTGTTTTGGTTTCCAGGAATACTCAAGATATAATTCACATATCAAATGATGCTCAAGAAGAAGGAAGAACAAAGTATGGATATTCTGTTCCTTCTTAGAAGGGGGAACAAAATATCCACAGAAGGATATGCAGAGACAAAGTGTGGAGCAGAGACTGAGGGAAAGACTATACACAAATACTTGATGACTGGAGGTGGATATAGGATATAACTGTCAGCTGGGAGGCTCTGCTAGTACATGACAAATACAAAAAAAAGGAGGACACTCTCAGCAAGCCACTGAACTGAGAACAGGATCTCCAATGGGGGGAGCTAGAGAAAGGATCCAAGGATCTGAAGGGTTTTACAGCACCATAGGAGGAACAACAATATGAGACACCCAGTACTTCCAGAGCTCACAGGGACAAACCCATCAACCAGCCAGTGCACATGGAGTTTCCTATGGCTCCAGACACATAGGCAGCAGATGATGGCCTTATTGGACATCAAAGGGAGGAGAGGCCCTTGGTCCTCGATGCTGCAGTGTGGGTGAATACTGGGACAGGGAAGCAGGAGAGGGTTGATTGGGGAACAGGAGAAGGGGAGATGGAGTATGAGAGTTTGGGGGACCAGGAAAGGGGACAACAATTGAAATGTAAGTGAAGACTATATCTAATAAAAAAAGAAAAAAATAGAATTAAAGGCATGAAAGTGGAGAGGAGGCCAAGGAAAAGAAGGTTCAGTGACAGGCCCAAAGTGGGATCCAGCTCAAGGGGAGGCCCCAAAGCCTGACAATATTACTGAGTCTATGGAGCACTCACAAAAAAAGGACCTAGCATGGCAGCACTCTGAAAGACCCAACAAACAGCTGAAACAGTAGATGCAGGGCAACCCAGGAGGAGGACCAGCAGTCTCAATTAATCTGGACCTCCAGGATCTCTGAAATAGTGTCCCACCAAACAGGCAGCATACACCAGCTGATATGAGGCCCCTAGCACACCTACAGTGGAGGTCTGCCAGGTCTGTGTTCATTTAGAGATGATTTACCCAACCCTCAAGAGATAAGAGGTTCCAGGGAATTTAGAGGTCAGGTGGTGTGGTTGGTGGGGACATCCAAGTGGAGATGGGGGAGAGGAGGAGGTATGGGATATGGATCAGTTGGAGGGTGTACAGGGGGTGGTAGGGTGGGGAATAAAATATGGAGTGTATAAAAATAACTCATTAATTAAAAAATGCACAAAGTGGCTTCGAAGAAAAGGAGTCAAGAGTTACAAATCAATTTATATTCATAAATAAATAAAAAAGAAGATTTAAAATGACAATTAATAAAAACAGTAAAAAGCATTAGCAAAAATGAAAAGTAATAACAACATGTAACATCCCAATAACCTAACAAATAGCAAAACAATAAAAAACAGAACTTCAACCAAAAGTCTAACAGTAAATTATATGAAGCACAGTTCTCTCACTGCACTCTTAGGAACACAGAGGAAGGAACAGCCTGTTTCTCCTCTTGGACACTTGGTGGCAGGGCAGTCCTCAGTTCTCTCTCAAGGGGTGTTGTCAGAGCAGGAAAGGGAATGACATCCTGAATCAGCTGGCTCATTGGCTGGGTAGTTAGGGCCTATTCGCCCTGAGGAATTGAATTATGTAGAGGAAGATTCATCCAGGAAATTATGTGGTTGTTGAGGATGGTGCTCTGCAGGGGGTTCCTGAGGTGGACAATCATTCTGCAGGAGGCCCTCATCCTGGTCTGTGGAAATTTCAGCTCTTGCTACAGTTTCTGGAACCTGGAAGAGGAAGGCAGCTATTAAGACAGAGGCTTGGTGGAGACATAAATGTCAGCTGTCTGGTTTCTGCCTCCCACTACCTCAGCAGGAAAGTTATCACTGATCCTTGAACTGACACCATTGCTGTTATAACTGCAGGCTGGGAAAAATATTCAGCAGCACTCACAAATACATAGACTGACAAGCTGCCACTCAGACTTCTATCAGAGCAAACCAATAAATGGGCAATGGGAAGAGACTTCATTGGGTTCCCCCAAAAAAGCAGAAGGCCACATGCCACCCTGATCAATTAAAATGAGAAGCACGCAATGATATTTCCATTTGGTTGTTATTCCTGCAAGTTGTTTCCCACCTGGGAAGTCATACATCCCTTGCAAGACCTCTGTTACACGACCTTTAATTTTTTTCCTTTTTTAAAATTATATATTTTTATTTTCTATATTTTTTGTTTACATTCCAAATGATTTCCCCTTTCCCCCCTCCCCATATGTCCCATAAACCTTCTTCTCTCCACTCATTCTCCAATCACCTCTCTCCTTTTTCTCTGTCCTGATACTCCCCTCCAATGCTAGATCAAGCCTTTCCAGGATCAGGACCCTTTCCTTACTTCTTCATGGGAGTCATTTGTTATGCTAATTGTGCCTTGGGTATTCAAAGCTTCTGGGCTAATTAATATCCACTTATCAGAGACTGTATTCTATATGTATTCTTTTGTGATTGGGTTTCCTCACTTAGGATGATATTTTCCAGATGCAACCATTTGCCTAAAAATTTCATGAATTCATTGTTTTTAATTGCTGAGTAGTATTCCATGGTGTACATATACCACATTTTCTGTATCCATTCCTTCACTGAGGGACATCTGTGTTCTTTCCAGCTTCTGTCTATTATAAATAAGGCTGCTATGAACATAATGGAGCATTACACGACCTATAATTTGCTCAAAGCTCTGCATGGCATCTCACCTATAATGAGCACATGCAGGAATGTGACAGGTTATTCATCTGTCACCCTTATTGTACTGTAGTTTCAAGCAGAGCAGCAAAATACACTTGACAATAATTCAGTATCTCACAAGAGCCTAACATCCCAGAATACTTGTACATAGACAAAGCAATGTACAACTACATTCCAGGAGGTCAGTGACTGCTTGAGCATGTGGATTAGAAAGGTGCTAGGTGAAAGCAAAGATGGATCCAATGGAAAAATGGTATAAAACAGTATTAGCCTGATTGAGCTGGTTGTCCCTACCTGATGTTGGGTTTGGAGGTTGCTGGTCTTCTCCTGTTCGTTTTTACCATTCATATTCAAGCCAACCAAGTATTTCTCTATGAGAGACCAGTCAAGAAGTACTTCCTTGCTCTCCCGCATCAGCATGACCCTTCTCTCCTTCACAAGCATTGTCTCCATGAGGAGCCGGCTATGCAGGTTGCTGGAAGCACACTCTGTATAGTAAGATCCTCCTGCATTCATTCTTACAGGTCCCATTAAGCCCACAAGGACCCAGGTTTCCCTGAAGACCTAATACAATACATCTTAATACATCCATCACAGCTGCACAAATAGCAAACAGCAACTTGAGGGAATAAGGATTGCTGCAGCCCAAATACCAGTAAGTGTCCACGTCTCTCCAAAAGAAAGGGGGATCTCCAACTATCCATGACAGCCCAAAGCAACAGGGCAACATCTATTAGTAGGGAGCAAATCCCATCAAAGAAGGTCAGTAGAACCAAGAGGAAGGCATTCTATCCTTGTATTATATCACAGTCAGGTCTATAAAACCCTGCCTGAGTATCAGAGACCTTGTACTGCATAATAACCCTCTCATGAACTAAATCACCTTTCTATCTAGAGACTCCTGAGTATGCCTTGATAATACTGGGAGGGGTAACAGTCTCTTACAGACTTATAAAAAGTGAGTCCAAAATCCCAAGGCACACTGTTGGCTAAACATCAGAAAGGACAGAACCAGACCTGCAGACTCTCCAGTCCAGAAAGAAAGGAAGGCAGAAATGGCCTTTCCACAACTGGTGGCCTCCCTCACTTGTACTTACCTATAAAAGTTAATCTCCTTCTTGAGCTCCTGGGTGTTCTCTCAGGCCTCAATCTTCTCCATCTCTAAGTTGTGAAGAAATGACTTGATCTCCTTCTCCTTTAACTTCAATTGTTCATACATTGGATTCAGCCTCTGGGAGGTCCTGTTCCCAGGAGCACAGAACTCAATGAATGTGGATGGTTAAGAATACATCATCTCAGGCTGGGTTCTGTCCTACCCCAGGTCCAGAAAACCACATTCTAGATTCTATATACTGGGATATTCTTCTGCTTTGGAAACTTGTTTTCCTGTCTCCAGGGTAGCAGAAGCTAGGCATCCAGGTGGAGGGTGCCAGGTCTCCCTGTGTTCGCTCAGTAGGGCTGGAGATGCAGTCTAAGCAGCTATAATCTCATGAGTCTAGGCCACAGATCTTTGCCCATCAGAAACCTGGGATTATATATTTCCTGTTTTCACAACAGGGATTCTAAATCCTGAGTAACTTATACCTTAGAGACGGACATTACACATAATTGTGGAGATGAGACCAGACATCATCACATCTTTATAATCTTCCCAGGAGATACAAATGTAAGAACAATTGTGACCCCAGAGCCAAAGAACAGTGTTGACGGGGGCTCCCAGAGTTCAGCACTAACATATACTTGAAACTGTCTTATAGGTAAATCATCAAGACAAAACACAGACTCCTAGATTCCAAAGTGTGAAAGGCAATATAAACATACAAAGTGCATGCAGAGGTAGGTGCATGTGCACACACACAGACACACAGAATTGGACACACATACAAGTAGAAATGGAAACAGAGTCAGAGAATGAGAGAGACAGAGATAGAAACGGAAAGAGCACAATGAGATGCAGAAGAAATGCATGCAACATTACTGTCTCAGAGTATAAGGCCTTTGAAGAGGAACAGGCAGAGCATCAGGCATGTAGTCAAGCACTGAGATGAACAATGTAGACCAGGCCTCTCCATCTGCTTCCAGGAGCTTCCAGCACTCAGTCGTCTGCCAGGCAATTACAAACACTCAACACAAACTCACAGCTCCTACAAACTCACAAACCCACCTCATACCAAGGGCTTTCCAAATGTATTCTGGGACTCATTTTCTACTATTTCTATCCCTGAGTTCCTCATTCCCACAACAAGTCCCTCCTTTTCACTGGAGGGATCAGAAGAGTCCATTTACCACATCGCTCCTGAGCAAGCTTCAGGTTCTGCCTTTCCTCTAAGAAGTATTTTGGGACATGAGGTTGGGCACAGGGACATTCTGGTGGTACAGTTTCCTAGAAAACCCCTCCTTAAAATGGTAAGATGAGGGTGACATTGCTGACCCCAGACTGACATCACTGTGTTTGGAGCAATGCATACCTCTTGTTCATGGCTCCCTCTGTGATGGAGATCAGGAGATCATTCACCTAATTTCTCTCCTGGGTAATGAGCTGCAGCTCTGTGGTCAGCTTCTCCTCTTCCTTCTTGGCCTGCTTCTTGCTTAGGATTGTTGCAGGGGATGATGTCTGCCTGCCAGCCCCTGTAGGTAGAATAACACAAGTGAACTTGCATGGTGGGGACACAGAGTATAGACAGATGACCCTGAGACCTGTACAGAAGGACAACAGGCCTAGAACCCAGTGACACCACACAGGGTTTGGTTCAGGCTTGAGATGCCTCCTCAGTGCATCTCAGATCTCCCATCACTGTATAGAGACCTGGAGATGTAAGCAGACAGGTGTGTCCTCTGTCTCCCTACACATGCTTAAGATGACCACAGAGATGGCTTTCATGGCTTATTAACATCTGCACAGGGTGCATCTTGGCTTCAGAGTCCTCAGTCCTGTGGTTATACAAGTCAGATGATAAATTCATGGTCCACAAGTATATGAGTACTTGGAGCTGTTCAAATCTCCTACCCTGTTACTTGATGCCCAGGACCTGGGATTATAACATCATGCAGTGTGAGAACATGCTCAACACACTGATCAGATTCCCCTACTAAAACCCCAAACACCCCAGAAGTATCAATTGAATCACATCTCTGTCTGGGTATATCCCCTGCTACAGATTTTTGCGTGTAGTACAGAAATGCTTCCTACCCACAGCTGGTGATAAAGAAAAGTAGGGTGGGAACTGTCAGGGAGAGAACATAAGGTCATGGCCTGGAGCACAATTCTCTCCCTGCTACTACTGTCAGATAGCCACTGAAGCTAAATGAAGCCATGAGAGTGAAGTGCAGTGATGCCCTGCCCTAAATTTGCATAGGTTAGACCCTCTGTGACTCCTGATGCTCTCATTCTGTCCCCTGTAACACCCACTATACCCATTGAAAGTAAAGACTTGGAGTTCACAGAATAACAGCTTTGACCTTGCCATCTCCTGCCTTAAGGACTAGAGAAAATAATGTTCTGAAATCCTTGATTTTCAAGAATTGCGATAATCATGAAAGTTCTTTTCCTACACAGACACTGCAGTTCCTGTGCCCCATTGTTAGAAAGGCCAGCTCAGGCCACCCTGCACATCCACTTCCCCGAACTTACTCTGCATTCCCCAAGACCATCTCCTTCGTCCTTCATTACTCTCAGAAGAAAGGGCAGTTTCCTTCCTCCTCTCTCTAGTCTCTCTCCCATCTACCCTCGCTCTCCCAAAAAGTTTTCTCAGTCGGGCAAACATGTCTATGGAAGTATCCTCTATACACTGACTGAGAAACCTCAGTGTACATGTTGTTGCTACAACAGTGGTTACATCACAGATGATAAATTCATGCTCCACAAGTATATGAGTACTTGGAGATGTTCTCTAGGAAACAATGGAATGTCCAAGAAGGGACTTCTGATGTCATGAGGTACAGCCATTGGCTGCTAATGTTCTCCCTATACTGATAGAAAGCTGAGCTGCCCTTTCCTGGAGTCTCCCCTGGGGCTTTGCCATTGAGCCCATCCTCATTCCAAAGCCAGGGTTTGCTCTAGGTTTGATTGGCAACACCCAAGTCACCCCTATGTATCTTTCTGAGTGTTTACTTTTCAAAACCTTCTCAGAAATGTCTCATTCTACCTCAGAATTTTTGCAATCAGCTATATGAACTGTTAAAATCTGCTGAGAACTCACTCCAGTTTTAATATGCAGTCAAAAGTTCTTCTTTCTCATCATGTACAGGTTCATGAAATCACATCCAGGCAGTTCCTGCAGGGCAGGTTGCAATGTCGGTGTGTGTTAGGGGGGACAGTCATGAAGCCCTGTGTTTAGCATTTCAAAATTGCCCCAAGATGCCTTAGGAGAGAAGAGAGAGTAACAGTATCTTTGTGTTGGCAATAATTTGAGATCTGTTGTTAGGGGAAACTAGAATATTTGAGCTACGAATGGAAAGGCCCTCAGGCTGAGTTGAGGCTCTCATCTCTGCACCAGAGTCACCAAAAGAGGATTGCTTACAGCCCTCTGCAAGCTACAAAATGAGATTCTGTCAGAACAAAATAAAATAGTCAACAGCAATAAAGTGTGTAGGATAAAATAATAGATATAGGTTAGTGCACAGAGCATCTCTGTTTGGGTTCATGATTGGCCCCATAAACCACACAAATACTTATCTAAGGAAGATAGGGCAGTTTTATTGAATTCAGACCTTAATACTGATTGATCAGAATGATAGCTAATGTTTTGGTTGTTAAGCAATGACCCCAAACATTTGTCTTTGTCAACTTATAAATTCAAAACAAGACAAAACAAAACTAAACAAAACAAAACAACCAGAAGTAGCTCATATGAAGTGGTCAGTTCTGATCAGGCCATTTCAGATATAAGAGTGCATAGTGGATCTTAATTTGATGGGTCTCATGTAAATGTTTTAGAACCCTGTAAGTTTAACAAACATCATACTAAACACAACAGGATTTGATCACCATGACCTTGCTCTGAGACATGTTTGTTTTTCTGTGTCAATGATTGGCAGGCATATTATAACAACAATCTGAAATTGTTGGGGTAGACATAGAAAAAAAAATGGCTGTAGTTATGCTGGTGTATACATGCCTCAGGATTAGAAAATCCAGTTCTCTTCCAGTGACTAGTACTGACCTAAGAGTCCTAGGAGCCCCACTTGTAAGCCTAACTACGAGAAAGTGGAAGCAGGAATGTTTGAGCTGAAGGTTAACCTGGAAAGCCAGGTAGAGGACAACATGGAATATTTGAGACACTGTTTCAGGAAACAACACTGAAAAATATTATACACCCACGGCCTCAGCTACAAATCCTTGTTTATTATAAAGAACTTATCATTTTCTCCTTACCAGTCTTTCATTCTGGGAAGATGAAGAAGTAGAGATTATTTTTCTTTTCTAAAGATTTTGTTCTATTGTTCCCTGGGTCCAGATTAATAACAAATGAAAGTGGTTATGACTTTTTGAACTACTGAGTATTATCCACTGCTGCTGGCATGATACTGTGCCAATGACAATCTCTAGCTTCCCTGAGTGCTGCTGCCCCATTATGAAATATCAAGTGCTGAGGCTAAAGCCCAGTGAACCTTTCAAGAGGATAGACAGAAGTCATCAGAGATACTCCACTTCCATGTCCTGGGATTAAATCAAGCAGACACAATGGGGACCTAGTAGTCTAATTAGCCATACATCCTTCTCCCACTCCCATGTTTCTTAGTTCAGTACAGGACAGAGTTCATGCACCTTTATCCCAGATTTATCTTGATTTATTTCCCCAGAGCCCAGACCTTTTAGAAAACTGGGTGTAGTCAAGCAATTGCTGCCCTCAATAAGATTTGAAGATCATTGCCCTGCGGTCTGAGGTCACCACCATCTTGGCTCCTGTGACCAAGCAGCCAGCTCAGCCAGAAATGCAGGGAAGACGAGAGTGAAAGATCGCTTGGGGCACAGCCCTCCTGGGTTCCTTATGCACGTAGGAACTGGGCAGCTCTACAGGTGTCTGGCCACATATCCTGCAAGAGAGCATCTGACTTGCATGGAGTCCTGCACTTAGAGGGAGAGAGCCCTGCTTTCAGAGACCTGTGCCACATCTGACAAGGGGAAGATCTCACTTCCTGACACTCTCTAGAGAACTGGCAGGAGCAGGTTAATCACCACTGCCCTGTTCCATTAGATGTGGTAGACGTGTGCCACATCTGACAAGGAGAAGATCTTACCTCCTGATACTCTCTCGTGAACTGGCAGGAGCAGGTCATTTGGTAAGAATCATCCAGCACCCATAGAGGCCCAGAGCCGCTCCCTCACTACCTGGGCACTGAGAAGGCTGAGCAACACTGCTCAGGCCCCTCCTTTCAGGTAAAAAACACAGTCTCTGTTCTCCTTCTTAGGAGCTCCTGTTGAGGCCTCGAACTTGTCTAAACATGGTAAGGTCATGCTGTTATTTTCCCTAATGATACAATTCTTCTTGATAAGGTTTGCCTCCTTCCATATCTGTAGCAAACTTGTCATATCACAGCCATCTATATCATGTAATATGCCTCTCAGTCATGGATATAAAACAAAAGAAAAATCTTGATTCAGAGCAGAGTCATGCTGACCATGTACCATGGAATGTTCTGTACATTGTGAGGTTTGTTAATCTTATTAATTTCTACATCTATATACTTCTCATAGCCCCATGAAATTCAAGGTCAGTATTACTATTATGTCTAAAATAGCTTGAGTCAGGGTCCACATAGGGCAGCATTTACAGCCCTTGTGCATGAGCTCTTGTGGTTTTTACACAGAGCTGGCCCTGAGAAATAGGTAGTGCATATTATTGATCTGTTGCCCTGATTGGTCAGTCTTGAGGTATGCATTCAATAAACCATCCCTGTTTAGCTGGATTCAGGGCTTTTTTTATTTTTAGTTATTGGTTTTTTGAGTGAACCCTGGACAAGAACCCTTCCATTTCGCAGCACTTAGGAGTGTGAGCCAAGGTCAGGAATGGTTCTATCTTGCAATACATTATGTGACAGTAGGATGGGTGATTTATCCCTTGTGGTAAGGATCAGGGGTGTCCTTGGTGCTTTTTAGGTCTCTATCGGCCTTGTGCAACACCTTCAAGAGCCCGGTTCTGATTTTCCTTGGGACCATTTTGTTCTCATGATGATGCACTCAGACATGCCTGGGAACAACCAGAACAATTAATTGACAGAGAGCTGGATTTCTATAATGAAGGTAACATTGCCAACTTATGTTGCAGAAGATTTGTTTTGATTGCAAACTATAAGATTGTGTTATTTACTGAAAAAAAAAACAAACAAAACATTTTACAGTTTAGCCCAGCCCTAGCACAGATCTTTAACCTAAGAGCTTTGATTCATTTTACTTTCTTGTCCTGTGACTCAACACTAGCACACACCTGTATTGTAAAGCAAAAGAAAGTCAACTCCAGGTCAAGACGCAGAGCAAGTAACACTTGAAAGGGAATGAATATAAGTAAGCCAAAGGAAGGTCTTTAAGTTGAAAGATATTGAGGACAGAGTGGAGTAGGAGAGTCAGGTGAGGGCTTGACCTCTCTGACCTGGCAGGTTTTCACCCCAGCATCTGGCTCCTGAGTCTTCATTGTTAAAATTAAATGACTGGCATATGTGTATTTTTTAAATGTATTTATTAATTATTCAATTTGATTACATCTTAAATAATATACCACTTCCTGCTTACTCCTCCAACAACCCCTCAAACAACATCTGCCCTTTCCCACTGCCCTGTGCCTGTATGAGGGTGCTCCCGCACTCACCCACCCTCTCCTGACCTACTGCTTCCGCATCATACCCTAGGGCATCAAACTTCCACAGTACTAAGTGCCTCTCCTCCATTGCTCTCTGGCAAGGCCACCCTCTGCTACAATGTATCTAGAGTTATAGATCCCTCCCTGAACACTTCTCAGTTTGTAGTCTAGTCATTGGGATCACGAGGTAGTCCTGGCTGCAGATGTTGTTCTTCCAACAGTGTTTCCATTCCCCTCTGCTGCTCCAGCTTTTCTCTCAGCTCCCCACCAGATTCCCTGAGCTCAGTCTAATGGTTGGCTCTAGTGGTCAGCTGCTAGCCAACCTTCTGTAAGAACCTTCACAAGAGGATCCTGTCAGCAAGCACCTCTTTACCACAGCAACAGTGTCTGGTTTGGTGTCTGCAGACATGATGGATCCCCAGGTAGGGCAGTCCCTGGATGGCCCTTCCTTCCGTCTCTGGACTATTAGCAGTCCCTGCTCTTTTGCTCAGGAACATTTCTGGGTTACAAATTTTGAAATGAGTTGGTGCGACCATCCCTTGAAGGAGGGTGGTCCCTGGGGTTTGTGGGAGTGTGGGGAGTTGTTACTATCCACTGTAGGTGGTCTCTACAAGTTCTATTTCTCCCTTCTCTGTGCATTTCAGCTAAAGTCATCCCCTTTGGGTTCTGGGAGCCTCATGTTTACCTGTTGTCTGTGTCCCACAGGTGTCTATCCCCAGTTCCTCACCCTCCCTGCTATACATTTTTGTTCTATTTCCAGACCCTCTGTACCTCCCTCTTATCCTCACCAGTACCTGAGACTGCCCCCTTATATCCTCCCCCTACTCTCTCCCTCCCAGGTCTCCTCATCCCCCACCTCCCACCATCATCCTGTTATGTCCACAATGTAGGACTGAAACAGCCATGCCCTGGTCTCCCTTCCTTCTAAGCTCCATAGTGTCTGTGGGTTGTATCATGGGCATTGTGAAGTTTAGAGCAAATATCCACTTATCAGTAAACACATAACATGTGTGTTACTTTGTGTCTGGGTTCCCTCAGGATGATTTTTTCTAGTTCTATTCATTTGCTTGCATATTGTATAAAGGCATTGTTTTTTTTTACTTGCTTAGTAGTACTCCATTCTGTAACCATATTTTCTGAATCTACTCTTCTGTAGAAGGACATCTGAGTTCTTTTTAGCTTCTGGCTATGATAAATAAGGCTGCTATGAACATAGTAGAAAATGTGTCCTTGTTTTGTGTTGGAATATTTTTTGGAATATGCCCAGTAGTGCGGTATAGCTAGGTCTTCAGATAAAACTATTTCTACTATTGTTAGGTACTGCCAGATTGATTTCTAACGTTGTTTTACTCGCTTGTAGTCCAACCAAAAATGGAGGATTGTACCTTATTACCCACAGCCTGGCTATCATCTGCTGTCACCTGTGGGGTGGATTCTCAAAGTTGTTTTGTATTTCCCTGTTAACCAAGGATGTTGAACATTTCTTTAAGTACTTCTCAGGCATTCTCTGAGATTTCTCTGTTTAACTCAGTACTCTTCTTTTTTCATAGGGTTATTTGGTTCTCTGGAGTCTAACTTGTTGAGTTCTCTGTATATTTTAGATATGTGCCCTCTATCAGATATAGGATTGGTAAACAAAATTACTCAATCTGTAGGTTGCTGTTTTGTCTTATTGACAGTGTCCTTTGACTTACAGAGTTTTGCAATTTTGTGAGGTGCCATTTGTTTGTATTTGATCTTAAAGCATAAGGCACTGGTATTCTGTCCAGGATGGTTTTCCTTTTGCCTATGTCTTCAAGGTTCTTCCGCACTTTCTCTTCTATTAGATGCAGTGTATGTGGTTTAATGTTGAGATGCTTGGATCACTAGGACTTGAGCTTTGTACAGTGACAGGCAGGTAGATGAATGGAATAGAATTGAAGACCTGGAAATGAAGTCACACTCCTATGGTCACTTGATGTTTGACAAAGGCGCTAAAACCATCTAGTGGAAAAAAGATAGCCTTTTTATTGAACCAAATGTTTCTGGTTCAACTGCTGGCTAACATGCAGAAGAATGCAAACTGATCCATTTTTATCTCCTTGTACAAAAAAAAATCAAGTCCAAGTGGATCAAGGACCTCCACATGAAACCAGACACACTGGAACTAATAAAAAAGAAACTAAGGAAGAGCCCTGAGCACATGGGCACAGGGGAAACATTTCCTGAACAGAACATCAATAGTTTATGCTCTACGATCAAGAATTGACAAATGTGTCCTAATAAAATTACAAAGTTTCTGTAAGGTAAAAGACACTGTTAATAGGACAAAACATCAACCAACAAATTGGGAAAAGATCTTTGCCAAGCCTACATTTAACACAGGGCTAATATCCAATATATACAAAGCACTCAAGAAGTTAGACTCCAGAAAACCAAATAAACCTATTAACAAATGGGGTACAGAGCTAAACAAAGAATTTTTACCTGAGGAATATCGAATGCCTGAGAAGCAACTAAAGAAATGTTCAACTTTGTTAGTCATCAGGGAAATGCAAATCCAAACAACCCTGAGATTTCACCTCACACCTGTCAAAATGGCTAAGTTCTAAAACTAGATAGACATTAGGTGCTGACTAGGATGTGGACAAAGAGGAACATTCCTCCACTGCTGTTGATATTGCAAGCTGGTACAACCACTCAGGAAATCAGTTTGGCGGTTCCTCAGAAAAAGGGGTATATTACTAGAAGAGGACACTGTTATACATCTCCTGGGCATATACCCAGAGGATTCTCCAGTATGTAATAAGGGCACATGCTCCACTAAGTTCATAGCAGCCCTATTTGTAATAGCCAGAAGCTGAAAAGAACCCTGATGTCCCTCAGTGGAGGAATGGATACAGAAATTGTGGTATATTTACACAATGGAATATTACTCAGCTATTTAAATCAATGAATTCATGAAATTTTTGGGCAAATGGGTGGAATTGAAAAATATCATCCTGAGTGAGCTAACCCTATCACAAAAGATCACAACGCTATGCACTCACTGATAAGTGGATATTTGCTCAGAAGTTTAAAACCCTCAAGACACAATTCACATTATCAAATTATGCCCAAGAAGAAGAAAGAACAAAGTATGGATACTCTTGACCTTCTCAGAAGGGGGCACAAAATTCCCACAGAAGGAGATATAAAGACAAAGTGTGGAGCAGAGTCTGAGGGAAAGACCAGCGACTACACCACCTAGTGATCCATCCCATATACAGATACAAAACCCAGACACTATTGTGGATGCCAACAAGCGCTTGGTGACTGGAGCTGGATATGGTTGTCACCTGGGAGGCTCTGCTGGTGCATGACAAATACAGACAGGGAGAATTTCAGCCTGCCATTGAACTGAGCACAGGGTCCACAATGAGGGAACTAGAGACAGGATCCAAGCTGCTGAAGGGTTTTGCAGCACCATAGGAGGAGCAATGATATGAGCCACCCAGTACTCCCAGAGCTCCCAGGGACAAAACCATCAACCAGAGAGTGCACATGGAGTTTCCCCTGGCTCCAGACACATAGGCAGCAGAGGATGACATTGTTGGACATCAAAGGGAGGAGAGGCCCTTGTGCCTGGAAAGACTAGATGCTGCAGTGTTGGGGAATGCTGGAACAGGCAAGCAGTAGAGGGTTGATTGGGAAGAGGGGAAGGGATGATGGGTTATGAGACTTGCAGGGGGCCGGGAATGAGAAAATAGGACAATATTTGAAATGTTAAGTGAAGAATATATCTAATAAAGAAAGTTAAAAAAGGGAAATATGTGAAGATTAAAAGTACACTAGGTCTTGGGTTGCTGTAAGAACTGTTAAGATGGGCTGGTGGAATCTTCTTTATATATATATATAAATAATATATTATTTTCAATATTCTTTGTTTACATTCAAAATGATTTTCCCTTTCCCAATACCCCCCTCTCCATAAGTTCCCTAAGCCATCTTCCCTCCACCCATTCTCCTATCAACCCCGTCCTACTTCTCCTACAATGCTGGAACAAGCATTTTCAGGACAAGGGACCTCTATTTCCTCCTTCTTGGGAGTCATTTGATGTGTGAATTTTGGCTTTGGTATTCAGAGTTTCTGAGCTAATATCCATTTATAAGTGATTGTATTCCATGTGTGTTCTTTTGTGATTGGGTTACCTCACTTAGGATGATATTTTCCAGATCCACACATTTGCCGAAGAATTTCATGAATTCATTGTTTTTAATTGCTGAGTAGTATTTCATTGTGTAAATATACCACATTTTCTGTATCCATTCCTCCCTTGAAGGACATCTGGGTTCTTTCCAGCTTCAGGATATTATAAATAGGGCTGCTATGAACATAGTGGAGCATGTGTGCTTATTGCATGCTGGAGAATCATCTGGGTATATACCCAGAAGTGGTATTGCAGGGTCCTCCAGAAGTGTTATGTTCAGTTTTCTGAGGAACCACCAGAATGATTTCCAGAATGGTTGCACCAAGTTGCATTCCCACCAGCAGTGGAGGAGTGTTCCTCTTTCTCCACATCCTCACCAACACCTACTGTCTCCTGCATTTTTAATCTTAGCCATTCTGACAGGTGTAAGGTGAAATCTCAGGGTTGCTTTGATTTGCATTTCCCTAATGATTGATGATGTTGAACATTTTTTCAGGTGCTTCTCAGCCATTCGAAATTCTTTAGGTGAAAATTCTTTGTTTAGCTCTGTACCCCATTTTTAATAGGGTTATTTGGCTCTCTGGAGTTATAAAATCAACTCAAGCAAATCATTAGCCCTCCTATGCGCAAAAAATAAGCAGCCTGAGAAAGAAATTAGGGAAATGACACCCTTCACAATAACCACAAACAATATAAAATTTCTTGGTGTGACTAACCAAACAAGTGAAAGATCTGTATGAGAAGAACTTCAGGTCTCTGAAGAAGGAAATTGAAGAAGACCTCAGAAAATGGAAAAATCTTCCATGCTCGTGCATTGGCAGGATTAATATAGTAAAAATGGCATCATACCAAAAGCAATCTACAGATTCAGTGCAATGCCCATGAAAATCCCAACTCAGTTCTTCATAGAGTTAGAAAGAGCAATTCTCAAGTTTATCTGGAATAACAAAAAACCCAGGATAGCTAAAACTATTCTCAACAGTAAAAGAACTTCTGGGGGAATCAGTATCCCAGACCTCAAGCAGTACTACAGAGCAATAGTGTGAAAAACTGCATGGTACTGGTACAGTGACAGGCAGGTAGATCAATGGAATAGGATTGAAGACCCAGAAATGAACCTACACACCTATGGTCACGTGATCTTTGACAAAGGAGCTGAAACCATCCAGTGGAAAAAAGATAGCCTTTTCAACAAATGGTGCTGCCTCAACTGGAGGTCAGCTTGCAGAAGAATACGAATTGATCCATTCTTATCTCCTTGTCCTCAGTTCAACTCCAAGTGGATCAAGGACCTTCACATAAAACCAGACACACTGAAAGTAATAGAAAAGAAACTGTGGAAGACCCTTGAGGATATGGGCACAGGGGAAATGTTCTTTTTTTTTTTCTTCTTTTTTTGGATTTGGTTTATTTGAGACAGGGTTTCTCTGTATAGCCATGGCTGTCCTGGAGCTCACTCTGTAGACCAGGCTGGCCTTGAATTCAGAAATCTGCCTGCCTATGCCTCCCAGAGTGCTGGGATTACAGGCATGTGCCACCACTGCCCGGCCTGGGGAAATGTTATTGAATAGAACACCAATAGCGTATGCTCTAAGATCAAGAATCGACAAATGGGATCTCATAAAATTACAAAGATTTGTAAGGCAAAGGACACTGTCAAGTGGACAAAACGGCAACCAACAAATTGGGAAAGGATCTTCACCTACCCTACATCAGACAGATGGTGGAATCTTGAATGCAACAGCATTCCAAATAGGCTAGAAGAAATTCAAAAGTGGGTGTGGTCATCCCCCAAAATGCCTGCCTGTGAACAGCTGTGGACTGGACGACCCTCTAAATATTAGTAGCTCCCAAGCTTCCAGATATACATACCTGTTTAATGCTTTGAAATACACATTAAACAAATATTATCAGGTTAAAACTAGTAAAGGGGTCGGTCTGTCATGATTTCTCATGTTGCTAATTTTCTTCAAATCTGTGGCTCATGTCTTCCTCCTGTCTTCTCCCTCTGTGCATTGGCCTGAAAGGCTTTACTAGCCCCCATAGCTTCAATCACCTAATCGGGCCAGGCTTTTCTCCTGTTTGAGACATGGTATTGTCTATTAGATGTAGAATTACCTCAAACATCTCAGGTCCAGCACTTCACTCTATCATTATTCTTAGTTCCTGTTCAGGTGTTGATCATTTGCAGATTAAATTCAGATACTCACAGAAATTAGAGGCCATTACAGGAAAGTAACACCTAAAACATACTTGAAGGAAATGTGTAGATTTGCAGAAAGGCCTCAATGGGTTGACCATTCTAAAACAGCAGGACTTGGTGCAAATGCTTAAAGATGGGTGGGAAGAAGGAGAAATGAATACAAGCATGATGACTTGAACCTCAGATCCCAGAATCCACAAAGGCTTGAATGTGCTTGTGGTCTTCTACAGTCCCAGCGCTCCTACAGATAGGAAGCTGGCAGAGACAGGAGAGTCCCTGAAAACTTATGGATCAGCCAGCCTGGCACACAGAGCAGCAGGTGACAAGAGAGCCTGTCTCAAAGAAGGTAGAAGATGAGACAGAGGTTGTGTCCCATCATTGTGTCTTCTTTCTACCACATATGTGTAATGGCACATATGTGCCTACACTCACATTCACAAGAAAAGAAAAAAACAAGAAAACAAAAAACAAAGCCATAGGCAGATAATACCAGCTGTGGCCATATGACCATTTACAGAAATGAGGAGTATAAATGTCATGAGTGATTTTGTCCCATTTTGTTAAGGATACATTTGTACATGTATACATAGGATAGATGTCTATGTGTGTCTATGTGTATCTTCTTGTATATAACATCCATGTTTTCCTTCCTTTCCTTTTATTATATAACATAGCATTGAGTTCATATGAGTACTTAAGTTTTTAATCTATATTAGCATATTTAAACTGTAAACATTCCAAGAGGGACTTCACTATTTTTTCTTGGAGAATAAGTAATGTGTTTAGGTTGTATGGGGATATTTATATCATGTTAGGTAAAATTACAATACCGTTGTCTTGTTGTTTGTTTTAGGACAGGTTCTGATAGATACACAGTTTGTTTTTATATAAGAAAGGATCAGTAAATATGTAGCTCAGGATAGCTTTGAACTTCTGAACTGCTTAGTGAACATCCCAACTTTAAGCACTACATCTGTGTACCATCATGTCCAACTTATGTGGGGCTGGGACTCAAACCAGGGCTTCATACCTGCCAGGCAAGCACCTCCCAATTATGCTACATTCCAAGCACTTTTATTGTTTTTATTTGGAAATTCAGTGTAACATAGGAAGTGGTTGGGTGTCAAAGGGGAAAGTATGTGATGGGTGGTCTCCATTACCAACTTAATGGGATCTAGAATGACCTGAAAAATATATTTCTGATTGTGTTTGTGAGAATGTTTCCAGAGATTTGCTGAATGTCCATCCTCAGATTGGGTGGCCTCATCTAATAGGCAGCCCATATGTAGAGCAGGTCAAGGAAAGCCCAATGTGTGCCTGCCAACCTTCAGTTCTTCCTGAGTGCATCTGTCATTACTTTTGCCATGCTCCCCAAATATTATACTCAAGGTTCGGCAGCCTTCCAACATGATCTCAATATAAAGGATCAGAGACTCTTGTGGGGAGTCGGGTGAGAGAGGGAGGAGAGCCTTGTGTCCTGTGTCTTCAATGCTGAGACTTCCAACTCTGTGGACTGAGTAGCCACTGAGTTCTTTTGTCTCTAAAGTAGTGGTTCTCATAGGGTCCCCAATGGAAAGGACCCAAGGAGCTGAAGGGGTTTGCAGCTCCATAGGAGGAACATCAGTATGAATCAACCAGTGCCCCCAGAGTTCTCAGGGACTAAACCAACAACCCAAGAGTACACATGGCTTCAGCAGTGTATGTAGCAGAGGATGGCCTTGTTGGACAGCAGTAGGACAGAATCTTGGATTCCAATGAGTAAAGGTGCTACTCATTGGAATAGTAGTATTTCCATTTTTACTCATGGAAACCTACTTAAGGAAAGCCAGCTATGCTCCCATGCTAAGTAGCATGAATTCAACCAGGAAAAGTGGCAAGCAAACAGCCAACCAGGACATTCTGCATGCAGAAGTGATTGGTCGGTTCCTGAGCTGTGATTGGGTGAGTCCTGGAGCTCTGTGGAAGCTGCCTGGGCTTGACTTATGCCCAGCCTCCTGTGTCCCTGCCAAGATCACAGCTTCTGACAGGGAGAGCCGCTGGATCCCAGGACTTCATAGCATGGTAATCTCCATGGAGTAGGAGGCAACAGCAGGCCTCTTTGGAGGAAGACACAGGTCTGGTCCTCTTTACCCTCCTCTGTCCCCAGTCCCATTGCCCTAGGGACCTGCCTAGTGCCAGAAGGTCAGGAAGGCACCATCATCCACTGCTCCCAGACCCTAGTGTAGCTCCCTGCTGCTTCCAGGCTCCTCCCTATCCCTTCAAGTCTCTGTACATCGAGGAGGCAGAGGATTCTTGGTGCAATCTTTTGATGTTGTTGACTGCTAATGTCACCCTGGAGAACAAAATCTCATAAAGTAAGTTAAGATTTTTCAGTTTTGTGTTTGCCCTGTATTCATAGCTGCTCTCAGCAGCATGTTTGACTAGTCTGAGCAGTTAATGATTCAAACTCTTGACCAAGTAATTTATGTCTAATAAAATATTTCGATGAGGGGGGTGGGGCTCAGGGGAGGGGGTGAGGGGAAAAATGGAGCAATTGGCATTCTGCTACATTCTTAACTCCACTTGAACTTCCACTATTTCATGGAAATGCTGTCTTTATTCTACTGGATGGTTTTAGCTTCTTTGTCAAAGATCAAGTGACCATGGGTGTGTGGGTTCAATTCTGGATCATCAATTTTATTCCATTGAACTACTGGCCTGTGCCTGTTCCAATGCCATGCAGTTTTTGTCAATATTGCTCTATAGCATAGTTTGAGGCCAGGGATAGTGATTCCACCAGAAGTTCTTTTATTGTTGAGAATAGTTTTCATTATCTTGTGTGTGTGTGTGAGTGTGTGTGTGTGTGTATGTGTGTGTGTGTATTTGTGTGTGTGTGTGTGTGTATGTGTGTGTGTGTATTTGTGTGTGTGTGTGTGTGTGTGTGTGTGTGTTTGTTATTCCAAATGAATCTGAGAAATTCTCTTTCTAACTCTGAAGAATTGACTTGGAATTTTGATGGGGTTTGCATTAAACCTGTAGATTGCAAGATTGTGAGATGTCATTTTACTCTGTCAATCATGCTGATCCTCAAGCTTGGGACAGTTTTCCATCTTTTAGTTCTTTGATTTCTTTCTTCAGGGATTTGAAATTCTTGCCAAACAGATTTTTCACTTGCTTCATTAGAGGTTTAGAGTCATAACAAGGTATTTTATATTAATTGTGACTATTGTGAAAGGTATAATTTCCATAATATCTTACTCAGCCAATTTATACTTTGAGTAGAGGAATGGCTGATGATTTTGTAGAATTAATTTTACATCCAGCCTCTTTGCAGAAGTTGCAGGATCTCTCTGGTAGAAATTTTGGGGTCTCTTTAGTATACTATCATATTAACTGCAAAGAGTGATATTTTGACTTCTTCTTTTCCAATTTGTATCCCTTGTCCTCCTTCTGTTGTCTTATTGCTCTAGCTAGAACTTCAAGTACTATTTTGAATAGGTTGGGCCTTGCCTTGTCCCTGATTTTAATTGGATTGCTTTGAGCTTTTCCCCATTTAGTTTGATGTTGGCTATTGGTTTGCTTTATATTTCTTTTCTTTTTTTTTGTCTTTTTTTTATTCGATATATTTTTTATTTACATTTCAAATGATTTCCCCTTTTCTAGCCCCCACTCCCCGAAAGTCCCATAAGCCCCCTTTTCTCCCCCTGTCCTCCCACACACCCCTTCCCACTTCCCCGTTCTGGTTTTGCCCTATACTTCTTCACTGAGTCTTTCTAGAACAAGGGGCCACTCTTCCTTTCTTCTTGTACCTCATTTGATGTATGGATTATGTTTGGGGTATTCCAGTTTTCTAGGTTAATATCCACTTATTAGTGTATTGCTTTTCTTATATTTAGGTATGAAGCTTGAATTCCTGATCTCTCCAATACTTGTAACATGAATGGGTGTTGTCTTTTGTCCAGTGCTTTTTCAGTATTTAATGTGATAATCATGTGGTTATTATCTTTGAGTTTGTTTATAGAGTGGATTACATTGATGGATTCCCATACATTGAACCATCCCTGCATTCCTGGATGAAGCCTACTTAATCAAGGTGAGTGATTGTTTTGATGTGGCCCTAGATTCAGTTTGTGAGAATTTTATTGAGTATTTTTGCATTGATATTCATAACTGAAATTGGTCTGAAGTTTTCTTTCTTTTTTGGCTCTCTTTATGGTTTTGGAATCAGTATAAATGTGTCTTCATAGACTGAATTTGGTGATGTTCTTTTGTTTCCTTTTGTTTCTGTTTTTTGAAAGCATTTGATAAGTATTGGTTATAGAGCTTCTTTGAAGTTCTGATAGAATTCTGCACTAAAATCATCTGTCCCTGGATATTTTTGCTTGCAGGACTTCTAATGACTGCTTCTATTCCTTTGGGGGCAGGTATGGTGCTATATAGATGGTTTATCCTGATTTAATTTTCGTAAGTGATATCTGTTGAGAAAAATGATCTATTTCATCCAGATTTTCCACTTTTGTTGAATGCATTCCTTTTTAGTAGAATCTGAATCTGAGTAGAACATTTTTTTGTATTTCCTCAGTTTCTGTTGTTATTTCTTACATTTCTTTTCTTATTTTGTTAATTTGGATAGTGTTTCTATGCCCTCTAGTTAGTCTGGATAAGTATTTATCTATCTTGTTGATTTTCTCAAAGAACCAGCTCCTGGTTTTGTTGATTCTTGGTATAATTCTGTTTCTTTCTACTTGGTTGATTTGCATCCTGAATTTCATTATTTCTTGCCATCTACTCCTCTTGAGTGTGTTTGCTTCTTTTTGTTCTAGAGCTTTCAGATGATCAGTTAAGCTGCTAGAGTAAGATCTCTCTAATGTATGGAGGAACTCAGGGCTATGAATTTTCCTCTTTGTATTTCTTAAAGTCCTTAAAGTTCCTATTCATCCTACTACTAAGTTATAAAAATTCATGTTGGAGTGGGCTTCAGGAACAGCTTAGCTGCTAAGACCACAGGTTGGTCTAGTAGAGGACATGAGTTTCATTCCCAGAACCAGTTTCAGGGAATCTGGTGCCTCTTCTGATCTTTGTGTGCACTAGGCCATATATGCAGTGTACATACATACATACATACATACATACATACATACATATATACATACATACATACATACAGGTAAACACTCACGCACATCAAAAGTAAACATAGAAATACAACTTGGTGCTGGCCATGGTGGCACATGCCTATGATTTCAGCATTTGTGAGGCAGAGGCAATGGATCTCAGTGTTTCAGGCCAGCCAGGGCTACAGTGTATTGAGACCCTGCCTCCAAAACTAAACAAGTTGGGGATAAAAGGCAATGGGGTGGGGGACAAAAGATGTTCACTGATAATGAGTCTTTTGCTAATTCAAGTGTGATTTTGCCATTTACTCCTCTTAGATGTATTTGCTTCTTTTTGTTCTAGAGCTTTCAGGTGTACTGTCAAGCTTCTAGTGAATGCTCTCTTCAGTTTCTTTATGGATGCACTCAGAGCTTTGAGTGTTCATCTTAGCACTGCATTCATTGTGTCCCATAAGTCTGGGGATGTTGTGTCTTCATCTTCATTAAATTCTAAAATGTTTTCTTATTTCTTTCTTGACCAAGTTATCATTGAGTAGGGTATAGTTCAGCTTCCATGTGTATGTGGGATTTCTGTTGTTTTTGTTGCCATTGAAGACCAGCCTTAGACTGTGGTGATCTAATGGGATACATGGAATTATTTCAATTTTCTTGTATCAGGTGTAGCTTGTTTTGTGATCGAGAGGATGGTCAACTTTGGAGCAGGTACCATGAGGTGCTGAGAAGATATATTCTTCTGGTTTATGACAAAATATTCTTTTGATATCTGTTATAACATGGTCAATAACTGCTGTTAGTTTCATTCTGTATCTGTTTAGTTTGGGTTTCCATGATCTGTCCAATGATGAGGATGTGGTGTTGAAGTCTCCTACTATTTTTGTGTGAGATGCAATGCATGATTTGAGCATTAGTAAAGTTTATTTTATGAATGTGGGTGCCTATTCATTTGTAACATAGATGTTCACCCAGGAAAACTTAGAGTTGCAGTTTGAGAAGCTGTGTTTTTGTCTTGCTTTAATCTGGTACTTTCTCAGTATGACATTTTTTAAATGGTGGTATATATATCTTGTGATATTAGATGCCTGTGATTTACATCTTTTGATTTTATAGGGGATTACACTTTAGAGATTGTGTGTATGTAAGAAGAGACTTTGAATTTTGGACTTTTAACATGTTTGAAACTTTTATGATCTATGGGACCTCTGAGTTGGATTAAGAATATTTTCTGTTATGCTCTGGATTGGTATGGCCACAATAGACTCATCCATTTGATCAAGCTTATGTTAGCCAGGGAGTGGAATGTGTGGTTTAAATAAGCTTGACCAAGGAAATAACACTGTTAAAAGTTGTGGCCTCCTTGGAGTAGGTGTGTGACAGTGAGAATGGTCTTTGAGACCCTCCATGTAGCTATAAACTATACAGTCTTCTGTTTGCATGCAGAAGAAGACACAGCTCCTTCTCACAGCTCCTCCAGTGCCATACCATCTTGGACTCTGCTCTACTCTCAATGATGATAATGGACTAATGGACTGAACCTCGGAACCTGTCACCCAGCCCCAATTAAATGTTGCCTCTTATAACAAAGCTGCTTTGTTCGTGTGTCTTTTCACAGTAAAGGGAAACCTAACTAAGACACTGGGCTTTTTGTTTATCCATATGAACAGAAGAAGGGCTCTATCAAGACCTGTAATTAATTGTGTTGGGATTTTGATTGGAATGTATTGTATCTGTAAGTTGTTTTCCCTCAGATGTCCATTTTCTCTATGGTAATCCTTGTTAACTCTGACCATGGGAGCTCTTTCCTTCTCATGATAAATTTTTCCGTTTTTTTTTTCTTTGTATGGTTCTCTTTGTTTCTACTTGATTGATTTCAGCCCTTAGTTTGATGATTTCCTGTCTTCTACTGCTCCTGGGTGAATTAACTTTTTTGTTCCAGGCCATTCAGGTGTGTCCTTAAGGTACTAATGTATGCTCTCTTCAGTTTATTTTGGAGGCACTCAGGGCTATGAGTTTTCCTCTTAGCACTGCTTTCATTGTGTCCCATAATTTGGGTATGTTGTGGCTCTATTTTCTTTAAATTCTAAGCAGTCTTTGATTTATTTCTTCCTTGACCTAGGTGTCACTGAGTATTGTTCAGCTTCCCTGTGTATGTGGGCTTTCTGTTGTTTTTGTTGCTATTGAGGACAACTCTTACTCCATAGTGATCTGATAGGAGGTATAGGATTATTTTGATCCTCTTATATCTGTTGAGGTATGTCTTGTGACCAATTATATGGTCGATTTTGGAGAAAGTACCATGAGGTGCTGAGAAAAATATATATTCTTTTGCTTTAGGATAAAATGTTCTCTCTCTATAAATCTGTTAAATCCAATTGGTCTAAAACTTCATTTTTTTCACTGTGTCCCTGTTTAGTTTCTGCTTTCCTGATCAGTTCATTGAGGAGAGTGGGGTGTTGAAGTCACCCACAACTATTGTGTCAGGTGCAATGTGTGATTTGAGCTTTAGTAAAGATTCTTTGACGAATGAGGGTGCACTTGCATTTGGAGCATAGATCTGAAAATCTTGTCTTATAGGACTTTCATTGCTTGCATAAACTTATACCAAGATACAGTTTTTTAATTCTGGGTACTGTATGTTGTGGCTTTCCTAATTTTTTTCAGCTTCTTTATCCTTTCAATAAAAACAGCTACTGACGTTTTTAAGTTCATTATGAATCAAGAGACTTTCCCTGTAGGTGCTTATCAGGTATAGTTCTTTTGTACATCTTTAGGAATCACTTAAGTATACTATCATAACATGTGTAACTAGCAATACTTTGACATTGTTCCTTACCTTTTGTATGCCCTTGATGTCATTTTGTTGTCTGATTGTTCTAGGTAGAAATTCATGGGCTATATTAAATAGATAGGAGCTGCAGTCTCCATTCTAATAGAGTTCTACATTTTAGGAATAGGAGAATACATGACAGCATGGAGAGAGTATGTCAGTGATTACATCCTAAAGTGTGTATCCATGGGAGAAGCCACATTATTCATACAAAAGACCATTGTCTTGTATACCCTAGTGGGCTTTGAAATCACTCTGTAGCCAGGCATCCCGGGGCTTACTGAGATCCATCTGTGGTTGTGAGGTCTATGTGTACAGGATAGGACAGAAAACCTGAATAAGTAATATGGTCTCAAAAGTGAGGAATTACAAATAAATTTTTATTCATCAGAAATACATTTCAAAAACAGGCTTTTAAAGATAATTACTATAAACAGTGAAAAGCATAAGAAAAAAAGCAATAACAATAATATATAATATCCAATAACATAACAAGTAACAAAACAGCAGAAAACCAAACAGCAACCAAAACTCTAACAGTAAATTATATGAACCAGATTTCTCTCACTACACTTTCAGCAACAGGGACTTACAGTCTGTTTCTTCTCTTGGACATGTGGTGGCAGGGCAGTCACCGCAGTTCTCCTCCAAGGGGTAATGTTTGTACAGGAAAGGGAATAAATTCCTGAATTGATTGGCTCACTGGCTAGGTAGTTAGTGCCTATTCAACCTGAGGAGTTCAATTATGTGGTAGAAGACTCATCCAAGGAATTTTGTGGCTGTTGAGGATGGAGATCATCAGGAGCTTCCTGAAGTGGCAACTCATTCTGCAGGAGGCCCTCTTCCTGGGCTGTGGAAATATCAGCTCTTGCTACACTCTCTGCATCCTAGAAGAGGAAGGCAGTTATTAAGACAGAGGCTTGTTGGGAATCTAAATGTCAGCTGTCAGGCTGCTGCCTCCCACCCTCTCAACAGGAATGTTATCATTGATCTTTTAACTGACACCATTGCTGTTACAACTGCAGGCACAGCAAAATATCCAGCAACATTAACCTACATTAACAGTAGGGCTGACAAGCTGCTACTCATTTTTATCAGGGCACACCAAGAAATGGGCAATTGGAAGAGACTTCACTGGGTTACAGGAGGAAAGGAAAATGCCACATGCCACACAGATCAAAGAAAAGGAGAATAACATATTTCTTATTAGTGTTTGAATTTTAACCCTGCAAATTGCTAACTACTTTGGAAGTCATATGACCCTTGCATGCCCTCTGTCACAGGACCCAGAACTTACTCAAAGCTCTGCAAAGCAGCCCACCTATCATGAGCAGGTGTAGGAATGCTGCATGATATTGATCTATCACCCTTACTGGTCTTCAGAATAAAGAGGAGTCGAAAGGTATACTTGCCATATTTCAGCTTATCTCAAGAGGTTCACAACGCAGAATGTGCATAGCCCTAGCAGTGACCAACTACATTCCATGAGGTGGGTGGCTGCTTGGGACTGTGCATTAGAATGGTGCTGTGTGAAAGCAAAGATGGATGCAGTAGCAAAATGTTATCAGTCAGTATAAGCCAGGCTGAGCTGCTTGTACCTACCTGATGTTGTTGGCCCTGGAGGATGCTGGTCTTGTCCTGTTCATCTTTAACATTCAGGTTCAAGTCAATCAGGTATTGCTGAATGATGGTCCAATCAGCATGTACTTCCTTGTTCTCCTGCTTCAGTGTAACCAATCTCTTATTCATAATGTTCTTCTGCATCAGGAGCCGGCTGTGCAGGTTGCTAGAGACACAATCTTCATGGTAAGATCCTGCAGGCTCCTACTCCCATTCCTACATCAAGGTCCCATTAACCCCACCAGGACCTAGGTTCCCAGGAATACCTAATGCAATACATCTCAATACATTCTTGAGAGGTCCACAAACAGCAAATAGCAACTTGAGGGAAGAAATAAATGATTGCTGCAGCCCAAACACCAATAAGGTTGCATGTCTCTCCAAAGAACAAGGTATCTGAAACTATCCATGACAGCCCAAAGCATTTCAGCAACATCAATTAGTAGGTTGCAGATACCCTCAATGCAGTCAGTAGAATCAAGAGGAAGGCATTGTATCCTTTTGTTAGATCACATTTAGCTCTGTAAAACCATGCCTGAGTCCCACAGACCTAGAACTGTACCATAACCCTCTCATGATCTGAATCACTCTTCTAATGAGAGGCTCCTGATGATGCCTGTACACTCTTAGGATGAGTAACAGTCTCTTACAGACTTTGAAACTGACAGGAGAAGTCCCAAGGCACAGTGATGGCTAAAAGGCAGAAGGGATAGAATCAGACCTGCAGACTCTGCAGTCCAGGAACAAAGGAAGGCAGAAAGGGCCATTCCACACCTGGTGACCTCCATGAACAGTACTTACCGATAGAAGTTAATCTCCTTCTTGAGATCCTGGAAGGTCTGTTTGGCCTCAATGTTCTCCTTCTCTAAGGTGTGTAGAAATGTCATAATCTCCTTCTCCTTTAACTTCAATTTTTCATATAACGGATTTGGTGTGTAGTATGGCCTGTCCCCAGGAAGATAGAACTCTATGAACATGTGCCTTTTTTAAAACACATTTTTAGAACACATACACATCTAAGTATTATATATATATATATATATTTGTATTTTTGAGACAAGGTTTCTCTGTGTAGCCCTGGCTGTCCTGCAACTCACTCTGTAGACAAGGCTGGCCTCAAACTCAGAAATCCATCTGCCACTGCCTCCCAAATGCTGGGAATACAGGTGTGTGCTGCCATGGCCTGGCTGAAAATGTGTTTCTTTTTTTTTATTCGATATATTTTTTTATTTACATTTCAAATGTTT
Source organism: Apodemus sylvaticus (assembly GCF_947179515.1). Classification (NCBI taxonomy): domain Eukaryota; kingdom Metazoa; phylum Chordata; class Mammalia; order Rodentia; family Muridae; genus Apodemus; species Apodemus sylvaticus. The sequence continues at coordinate 25,207,464 of NC_067473.1, forward strand.
TCCCCTTGTCTGGCTTACCACTCTCCAAAAATCCCATGAGCCCTCTTCCCTAACCCTACTCCCTCATCCACCCCTTCCCACTTCCCTGTTCTGGTATTGCCCCATTCTGCTACTGCTTTCCATAACCAGGGGCCACTCCTCCTTTCTAGGAACACATGAACATAGACTGGGTCTTGTACTCCCAGCACAGGAAGGTCAATTCCTGGATTCTACATGCTGGGATCTTTTTCATCTTTGGAAACTTTTTATCTTTTCCCAAGGACAGCATAAGCTATATATCCAGATGGAGGGTGCCCTGGCTCCCTGTGTTTACTCATTAGTTCTGGAGGGGCAATCTGGACCCTTGTGCCCTCAAGAGTATAGGCCACAGGTCGTTGCCAACTAGACACCTGTGATTATATTTTCCCTGTTTTGACAACAGGGATTATAATTCCTGGATTCAGAGGCAGAAATTACACATAATTCTTGAGATGAGACCAGACATAACCAATGCTTTATAATCTGTCCAAGAGGTGCAACTGTTTACATAAATGTCCCCATGAAGGGAAGGAACAGTGCTATTTAATGTGGGGACTCCCAGACATCAGGACTCACATCAACTTGAAACTGCATGTAAATCCTCAGTCCAATACACAGACCACAAGATTCCAAAGTGTGGAGGTAAATATAAACATATGAAACAAAAGCACTTGTATGCACACGTGGAAGCAAATAGACTCATAGACAGGCACTCACAAATTAGGAGAAAAGGACACAGAGCAAGAGAATAAGAAATAAAGACAGAGACAGAACCAGAGAGAACAGAATGAGAATCAGCAGGCGTATATGCAACATTACTGTCTCAAAGTATCCTGGATGTCACAGATCCCTGAATTTAAAAGAGTAGAGAGAAATATAAACATGCAAAAAATTAATTCACAAGAGACACCACAATCATGTGCACACACACATGCATACACACAGAAACAGATATACACACTTGTGTACACACATGTAAGGGAAAAAAGAGACAGAGTAACAGAAAGAGAGAGAGAGTGAATCAGAGACAGAAGCAGAGAGAACATGAGATGCAGAAGAAATGCATGCAACATTACAGTCTCAGAGTATAAGTCACTCAGAGAAAGAGGAACAGGCAGAGCCTCAGGTGTCTAATCAAGCGCTGAGATGAACAATGTGGGACCAGGCCCCTCCATCTGCATTTAGCAGTTTCCAGCACTCAGTCACCTGCCAGTCCAGTACAAACACTCACCACAAACTCTCAGCTCCTAGAACCTCACAAAAGCACCTCCTTTCAAGGGCTTTCCAAAAGCACTCTGGGAACTCATTGTCCATTTCCTCTATCCCTGAATTCTTCAGTCAGACCACAAGTCCCACTTTTGACCTGGAGGAAGCAGAAGAGTCCATTTCCCTTCTTACTCCTGACCAAGCTTCAGGTTCTGTCTCTCCTCTAAGAAGTATTTAGCGACATGAGATTTGACCCAGGGATATCATGAAGACACACCTTCCTATAATCAACCACCTTAAAAAGATGTGGCATTGACTCCAGATGAACACCACAGCATTTGGAGCAATGCATACCTCTTGTTCATGGCTCCCTCTGTGACATAGATCAAGCGATCTCTCAGCTCATTTCTCTCTTGTGTAACGAGCTTCAGCTCTCTGGTCAGCCTCTCCTCTTCCTCCTTGGCCTGCTTCTTGCTTAGGACAGTTGCAGGGGATGATGTCTGCCTGCCAGCCCCTGTAGGTAAAAGAACACAAGTGAACTTACATTTTTGGAATGCATAGAGTATAGACAGTCTACTCTGAGGCCTATAAAGTAGACCACAGGCCTAGAACCCAGTGACACCACACAGAGTTTCATCCAGCCTTTAGATGCATCCTCAGTGGACCTCAGTTATCCCCTCACTCTATAGCGACTAGGAGATGTAAGCAGCCATGTGTGTCCTCTGTCTCCCTATGTATTCTTATGATGACCACAGAGATGGCTTCTCCTGGCTTATTAACAAATATACAGAGTACAACTTGGCTTCAGAGTCCTCAGTCCTGTGGTTTCACAAGTCATACTATAAATTCACTATTCACAAGTACTTGAGTGTTATATGATGTTCAGATCTCCTATTCTGTTACTCTAAGCCCAGGAAATGGCCTTAAAACATCCTGCAGGGGGAGAACACACTGATTTATTTCCTCTATTGAAACAACCATCACTCCAGAAGCGGCCACAGGATGGAATCTCTGCTGGGTTTATCAATTCTGATAGGTCTTTGGTTACAGTACAATTATTCCTGCCACCCACAACCAGTGGGAAAGCTAAGGTGGGAACTTTGAGGGAGAGGAAGTCAGAGGAGTTCTGAGAACAAGAGTTTATCAGCAGGGGCACAAATCTCTCCCTGGTACTATTGTCAGAGAGACGCTGAAGCTAGAAGCATGGTAGTGAAGGCAGTGATGCCCTTCCCTAAATTGGTGTAGGTTAGATCCTCTGTGACTCCTGATGCTCTCATTCTGTCCCCAAGTAACAACCACAATACTCAGTGAAAAGTGAAGAATTGGAATTTGCTAGAAAGGCCAGCTCGGGCCACCCTGCCAGGAAGCTCAATATCCACTTCCCAGTACTTACACCACATTCTCCATGACCACCTCCTTTGTCCTTCATTACTCTCAGATGAAAGGCCAGGCCCCTTCCTCCTTTCTCTAGTCTCTCTCCCATCCATATTGGTTCTCTGAAAGAGTTTTCTGAGTCGGGCAAACATGTCTATCAGTGTATCCTCTAGACACTGACTGAGAAACCTCAATGCTCTGCTGTTGCTACAACACTGGTGACATCACAGCTCATGCCAAGAACTCTCTGGAAGACTATAGAATGTTCAAGAAGGGACTGCTGATGTCATGGGTTACATACAGCCTTTCGCTCCCTGCTAATTTCCGCCCCCTGTACTGAACATGAAGCTTAAGTGCTCTTTCCTGAAGACTCTCCGGGGGCATAGCCACTGAGCCCATCTTCCTTCCAAGATCATGGTTTACTTAGGCTTAATTGCCATCACCTCAGTAATCCCTGTGTTTCTAACTGAGGGTTTCCTTTTCAAACCCTTCTCAGAAATGTCTCATCCTATCTCAAATTTTCCTCAATCAGCAATATGGACCTTTAAAATGTACTGAGAAATAACTCCAGTTTTAATATGAAGTCAAAAGTTCTCCTGTCTTTGGTACAGGTGCATGAAATTACATCCAGGCTGAGCCTGAAGGGCAGGTTAATATGTGGATGTGTGTTAGGGGCTACACTCATGATATCTTGTGCTTAGCTTTTTTAAAGCTGCCCCAAGATGTCTTAACAGAGAGACAGGAGAGAGAGAGAGAGAGAGAGAGAGAGAGAGAGAGAGAGAGAGAGAGAGAGAGAGAGAGAGAGAGAGAGAGAGAGAGAGAGAGTTGCAGTCCTCATGGTTCTGGCAAGAGTCTGGAGATCAGTTGACAGAGGGAACTAAAATATTGAAGCCACCAATGGAAAGGCCCTCAGGCAGGTTCTCGTTTCTGCACCAGTGTCACCAAAGGAGGATTGCTTATAGCCCTGTATAATCTATAAAATGAGATTATGTCAGAACAAAATAAAATAGTCAAAATTGGTAAGGGTGTATGAAAATATAATAGATGTATGTTAGTGCACAGAGCAAGGGCCTCACATCTTGTGCTTGGGTTCATGATCGGTCCCACAAACCAGAAAAACACCTTTCTCAAATAAATAGGGATGGATTAATGAATGTAGACCATAATACTGATTGAATACAACCACATATCAGATTTTGGGAGCTGAGCCATGGCTAAAAACATCTATATTCATCAACTTCTAAAGCAAAAAACAAAAACAAACAAACAGAAAACCCAAAATACATGTAGCTTTTATGAAGTTGTAGGAAGTGTCCAGTGCTCATTTCTGATCAGGTCATTTTAGATATAAGAGTGTATATTGACCATTAATTTGATGGGTCCTATGTAAATTTTGTTGAACATGATAAGTTTAACAAATGTCATAAAGAACATAAGAGTATGTGTCAACATGACCTTCCTCTGAGACAAGTTACTTTTCTGTGTCAGTGATTTGGCAGGCACATTATAGCAGTAATCGAACTAGGGAGCTGACATAGAACAAAATGTCTGTAGCTACACTGGTGGGTACACACCTCAGCATTAGAAAAGCCAGGTCTCTGTCAGTGACTAGTCCTGTCCTACCATTCCTAGGAGCCCCACTTGTAAGCCTAACAACAGTAAAGTGGAAGCAGGATTATCTGAGGTGAAGGTTAGCTTGAGAGGCCAGGTAGAGGATGAAATGGAATTTTTAAGACTTGGTTTCAGAGAAAACACTGAAACACACCCTCCATTCAAGGCCTCATCTACCAATCTTTGTCTATTTTAATGAACTTACCATTTTCTCTCTGCAAGTGTTTCTAGGTGGGAAGATGGAGAAGGGGAAATGTTCTTTCTTTTCTAAGGATTTTGTTCTCTCTTTCCCTGGGTTCACATTAAGAAATGAAGAAGGTTTATGGGACATATGGGGAGGGGGGATCTGGGAAAGGGAAAATCATTTGGAATGTAAACAAAGAATATAGAAAATAAAAATATTTAAAAAAAAGAAATAATGAGAGTGTGTATCACCATCTGGACAACTGAGTATTATCCAATGCTGCTAGCATGATACAGTGCCAGTTACAAACTCCAGCTTTCCTGAGTGCCACTGCCACATCACCACATATCAAGTGCTGAGGACAAAACCCAGTGAACTTTTCGAGGGACTTGACAGACACCATTAGAGATACTACCCTTCCTTGCCCTGAGAGTAAATCAAGCAGACACAATGTGAACTTAGTGGGATATTTAACCATACATGTTTGTCCCACCCCCACATTTCTGCATTCAATCCAGGGCAGAGTTCATGCACCTCTCTCCTAGCTTTATCTTGATATACTTCCCTAGTGCCCACATATTTTATAGATTTGGGTGTAGTCAAGCAATTGCTGCCCTCAGCAAGATGTGAAGAATATCAATGTCAAGTGGCCATGCTATATTTGCTTCTACATGTACATTGTTGAAAATGGAGCATAAGTGAGGAGTGGGACACCAGCACTGGTTCCTGGCCTTTGTGTGCCTAGACTGGTTCACAGGGAAGTTGGAAGGACACTTTGGGATCCCCTGCAGGGACAGAGTGAGGTGCAATTGTCACTGAGAAGGCTGAGCAACACTGCTCAGGTCCCTCCTTCAGGTAACAAACACCTTTTCTGTTCTACCTCTAAGGAGCTCCTTTTGAGGCCACAGAACTTGTCTAAACTGTAAGGTCATGCAGACATTTTTCATAATGATACATTTTTTTCTGATAATTTTTTGTGCCATAGCATAACTGTAGCAAATTTGTGACTTGTTAGCCATCTATTTCATACTGCTGTTGTAAAATACCTAAATGACCTTCATGCAAAACAAAAGAAAAGAATCTTGATTCAGACCAGGGTCATGCTGTCCATGTACTATGTCATGTACTGCATGTTTTGAGGATTTTAATCAGGAAATTTCACATCTATATCCTTCACCTAGTACCCATCAAATTCAAGGTCAATATGCACTATTATGTCTAAAATGGCTTGAGTCAGGGCCCTTTGCTTGTATGATGGTGCTCCCCCACCCACGCACCTTCTCCTCCCCTACTGCTTCAGCACTTCACTCCACTGGGGCATCAATCTTCCATGGGACTAGGTGTGTATTCATCAAACCATCCCTGTTTAACTTAATTCAGTGTTTCTGTGGTTTGTTGCTTGACCCCTGGACACCAACCCTTCCCTTCAACAGCACCTAGGACAATGAGCCAAGGCCAGGAATGGTGATATCTTGGCCTAAAATATGTGACAAAAGGAATGGATAATTTATCCCTTGTGATAACGATCAAGAGTCTCCTTGGTGCTCTTTATGTCCTTGTTGGTCATATGCAACAGCTTCAAGAGTCCAGTTCTGATTTTCTTTAGGATCATGGTGTTCCCATCATGATTTCTATAGCAGAGAGAACATTGTTTACTTATGTTGCAGTGTATTCATTATCATTGGAAACCCCAAGATTGTGTTGTTTACCAAATACATTTTGTATGGTGTAGCTCTGACCTAGCACAGACCTTTAATCTAAGAGCTTTCTGTTTACTGTAAACAAGTACTTTATTGTCCTTTGGCTTAGCCCAAGAACACACCTTTATTGCAGGGCAAACAAATGTTAATTCCAGGGCAAGGCAGAGCAAGGAACCAATTGAAATGGAATCAATATAACTAAACAAAAGGAAGGTTTTTAAGTTGAAAGATATTTAAAACAGTGTGGAGAGGGATAAAGAATGCTTTCCTTCTGGGAGGTCAGCAGGGTAGCAAAGACAGCTGAGGGCTTTCCCTGACTCTCTGACCTGGCAGGTTTCACCCCAGCATCTGGCTCCTGAGTCTTCATTGTTAAAATTAAATGGCTGGTATATGTGTATTGTTTTAAATGTATTTATTAATCATTCCAATTGAATAAATCTCAAATGATATACCACTTCCTGGTTATGCCTCCAACGACCCCTCAAACCACATTTTCCCTTTCTCCCTCCCCTTTGCCTGTATGAGGGCCTCCCCCACTCACCCTTTCCTGCCCTACAGATTCAGCATCCCACTACCCTGGGGCATCAATCCTCCACACGACTAAGGTCCTCTCCTCCCATTTCTGTCAGGCAGGGCCATCCTCTGCTACAATGTATCTGGAGCTAAAGAGCCCTCCCTGTACACTCCTCTGTTTATGGTCTACTCACTGGGAACATTGGGTGATCCTGGCAACAGATGTCGTTCTTCCAATGAGGTTACAATTCCCCTTGACCCTTCAGCTTTTCCCCTAACTTCCCCACCAGTTTTCCAGACCTCAGTCTAATGGATGGCACCAAGAGTAAGTTGCCTGCTGGACTTCCCTAAGAACCTTCACAAGAGGTTCCTGTCAGCAAACATCTTTTGACCACACCATCAGTGTCTGGTTTGGTGTCTGCAATTATGATGGATCCCAATATACGGCAGCCCCTGGATGTCCCTTCCTTCTGTCTCTGCTCCATTTGTTGTCCCTGTTCTTACTTTGCTGAGGAACATTTATGGATTAAAATTTGGAAATGAGTGTGTGGTATCATCCCTTTAAGGAGGGGGGTCACAGGGTTGTTTAAGTGTGGAGGTATACCTATCCCATGGATGTGGTCTGTACAGGTTCTATTTTCCCCTTCTCTGCACATTTGGGCTAAAATCCTCCCCCTTGGGTCCTGGGAACCTCATGTTTCCCTGGTGTCTGGGTCCCTCACGTGGCTAACCCAGTTCCGCATCCCCCCTGCTACATATTTTTGTTCCATTTCCAGACCCTCTTTCCTTCTCTCCTATCCTCTCCAGTACCTAATACTGCCCCTTATTTCCTCCCTCACCTCTCTCTCTCCCAGGTCTCCTCTACCTCCACCTCCCACCATCATCCTGTTACCCCCTCAGTGCAGGTCTGAAGCAGCCATGCCCTGGTCTCCCTTCCTTCTAAGATCCATAGTGTCTGTGGGGTATATCATGGACATTGTGAACTTTAGGACAAATATCAACTTTTCAGGAGACACATACCATGTGTGTTCATTTGTGTGGGTTACCACACTCAGGATATTTTCTATATCGTCCATTTGCCTGCAAATTGTATGAAGTCATTGGTTTTTTAATTGCTTAGTAGTACTCCATTCAGTAACCATACATTCTGTATCCATTCTTCCATAGGGACATCTGGGTTCTTTCTGGCTTCTGATTATTATCAATAAGGCTGCTACGAACATAGGGGACTATGTGTCATTTTTATATGTCAGAACAATTTTGGGTATATGCCCAGAAGTGATATAGCTGGGTGTTCAGGTAAAACCATTTCCAATTTTCATTGGAACCACCAGATTGATTTCTTCTTATTCAGAAGTTGAATCCACTGTTGACTTTGGAAGCATCCTTATGATTTAAGAAGCATGTGTATGCTGCTCAGGAGGAACTTGTGGGAAAGATTACTAGGATGTGCAATATTAGAAACCTGTTTTAGTTGGCCTTAAGCTGTGCATATGATCACACCTTGTTGCATCAGGCTTTTATCTGAGAGCTTCTTTCTCTGACCGCTCTCGAACTATTCTATTGGAGACTTGCATCTCTGACTGGGACCCTCAGATGCATACCCCAGGGTGCTAGGGTCTTACAGTCCACATCTGCTGATGGCCTTCATCCTCCCTGGAAGCCTGTCCTAATGGAGTGGGATTACACTTCACCAGGGGGATTTGGAACAGGAGCAACTTCCTGACTGATGGTTTCCTCCCATAGAATCTTTAAAAATAGAGTTGCTTCCTATTTGTCAGTTTTTGTGTCTTTTTTTAATTGAATGAAAATACATAGGATACATTTTTTCAAGACTCACTTTGTGAATTTATATTTTTGGGTTGTTAACAGGAGACAGCTTTTTTACATATTTTAATTACAAACATCTTAGAATGCTTCAATTTTCCCCCCTAACAATTTAGCATACAGCAATGTCTTGCCCTTATCTCTTAAAGGACCCAAAAGTGCTTTAGCAAACTGAAGGAATAAATGAGGAATATTATGTTTATGGGACAACAAATTATTGACCATAAATAATATATTCTCATCATTATCTATTTGAGACAAACCCTGAAGGGCCCAGAATTGAATTTGAAAAGTTAGTCTTCACCTTCCCCTCCGCCCCTCAGCTGGCCAGGCGAGTGAAAGCATCTGGGCAGCAGCGGTGAAGGTGGACACAGCCTGCGGGAGAGGCAGGCAGGGCAGAGTGTGGTCAGGGAGAGCCATGCCAGCTGAGGGGTGTCCATGGCGTGAGGCCCCCAGTGTGGCACGGCTGAGGCCTGAGGAAGGCCATGTCTGGGTTGTGCAGACCCTTAGCCACTGCTTGCTGCCCTTAGAGGCCTTAGACTGTGAGCGCAGGGCAGGCACAGTGCGTGACTCAGAGTGCCAGGCCAGGTGGCACAGCTGAGCAGCTGAGATGTCAATGCTGAGCTGTGGCGGCTGGTCAGGATCCTGCTGCTGGGTGCAGGCTAGAGCGGAAAGTCGACCTTTCTCAAGCAGATGTGTATCAACCATGGCCGGAGTTTGAACAGAAGGCGCTGCTGGAGTTCCTCTACACCATCCATCTTCAACAACTTCCTTAAGATTACTTTGATCTCTGCAGTTCCCCAACTGAGGCTTTCCTCTCAGAAGATTCTAGCTGTGGTCCTGAGACTGGAGACCCTCATGCTAGAACAGACAAGGAGGTATGCACTGGCTGCAATGGCGAGGCCCAAGGGTGCTTGTAGATCCTCGGGACAAGCTCAGCATTCCCTGGCAGCACTCCGAGGAGGAGAAGCAGGGATGTTTCTGATGGCCTTGAAAACAAGGCAGGCCTGCCTGTTGAGCCTGCCACCTTCCAGCTCCTTGTGCCAGTGCTGCATGCACTCTGGAGAGACTCGGGGATCAGGGAAGCCTTCAGCCACAGAAGTAAGTTACAGCTGGGTGAATTAGTGAAGTACTTCCTGGATAACTTAGACCTGATTGGCCAACTGAACTACTTCCCCAGTAAACAAGACATCCTGTTGGCTAGAAAGGCCACCAAGGGAATCATTGAACTTGACTTTATTATAAACAAAATCTCATTTAAGATGATGGATGTGGGCGGCCAGAGGTTGCAGCACCAGAAGTGTTTCCAGTGTTTCCATGGGATCACATCCATCCTGTTCATGGACTCCTCGAGTGAGTACCACCAGGTCCTCATAGAGGACAGGTGCACAATCCTGCTGATGGAGTCCATGAACATCTTTGAGACCATTGTCAACAACAAACTCTTCTTCAATGTCTCTTCATCCTCTTCCTCAACAAGATGGACCTCCTAATGGAGAAGGTGAAGTCGGTGAGTATTGAGAAGCACTTTCCAGATTTCAAGGGTGACCCCTCAGGGCTGGAGGATGTCCAGCACTACCTAGTACAGTGCTTTGACAGGAAGCAAATGAACTAATCAAGCCCCCATTCCACCACTTCACCTCTACCATAGACACCTGTCAACTGCATGGACCTGCAGTGGGCGAATCAAATCCACACCATCCAATCAATACCTGGCCCAAGAATGCTGGACTACCAGCCACACCAGCGAACTCCAGGCAAGAGGACATTGGAGTGTCAGTGCTAGCTACTGAATCCTGAACTGTGAAACTACTGAATCCAAGCCATCATTCTGGTGTTGATCTGTAAAACCTGAGAACACAGCTTTCTCCCTCCCTCCAGAAACTCCTCCTTGCTGACACAACTTAACCAGGGTTCAGTTGTTTACAGACACACACCTGTGCTCCCATTAATGACAGAAGCACAACCCCAGCTGGTCTGTCTTGCAGATGACTCTTCCCTCTGTCATGCAGGTTCTCACTGAGTTCCTCTTCCGACTCTAAGTCAGAAGCTTGGCCTCACATTAGGCTGTAGAGGGGCAAACGATGCAGCTAAACTCAGAGTGGCCAAGCTCAGTCCTCAGTGCCACCTCCCAAAGTGTACATACTGCCTTTAAAACCGTTCCAATGCCTTCTGAGTCTCTGTGCTCAGGCATATCAGGATGAGCAAAGAGGCTGGGTCAGGGGTTCACTCTCCCTACTGTAGAGAACAGGTGGGAGCTGTGACCCTGCCTTAGTGCCCCGGCAGCCACTCTCCATGGCTCCATGCCCAGCGTGCCTCAGTGTGGGAAGGTGGCCTCTGAAGCAGCTCTGGCCAGCCTGTGTACACATAGTGGTACTCTCTACTCCCTCTCCTGTCCCTCCACAGCCCATGGCAAAGATGCATAACCAAGTGCCTTGTAGGTTGTCTTACTTGATGATGGCCTGTAGTGTCCCCTGTCCTGGGCTCTGAAAGTGGCCAGAGATGCTCTGTAGGTCTTCTTCTTCTTCTTCTTCTTCTTCTTCTTCTTCTTCTTCTTCTTCTTCTTCTTCTTCTTCTTCTTCTTCTTCTTCTTCTTCTTCTTCTTCTTCTTCCTTCTTCTTCTTCCTTCTTCTTCCTTCTTCTTCTTCTTCTTCTTCTTCTTCTTCTTCTTCTTCTTCTTCTTCTTCTTCTTCTTCTTCTTCTTCTTCTTCTTCTTCTTCCTTCCTTCTTCTTCTTACTTCTTCTTCCTTCTTCTTCTTCTTCTTCTTCTTCTTCTTCTTCTTCTTCTTCTTCTTCTTCTTCTTCTTCTTCTTCTTCTTCTTCTTCTTCTTCTTCTTCTTCTTCTTCTTCTTCTTCTTCTTCCTCTTCGGTTTTTTGGAGACAGGTTTTCTCTGTATATCCCTGGCTGCCCTGGAACACACTCTGTAGACCAGGCTGGCCTTGAACTCAGAAATCCACCTGCCTCTGCCTCCCAAAGTGCTGGGATTACAGGTGTGTGCCACCACCAGCTGGCCCCAGTCTTGGCTTCTTGGTGGGCCCCAGCCACTCACCATTCAGGAGCAGCCCTGGGCTCTGCACACCATCCTCACCATTGCCTTCACACAACATGCTCTGCTCACAGAGTGTTTGGCAAGCTGCTTTCTGTCACTGTGCACACAAAGCCAGTTGGCACCATTCTAGCCCTGGTCCATGAGTGTGCAGAAGGCCATCCTGCCTGCTTCATAAGTCATCATAAGCAGAGGGGATGTGGCCAGGTTAGTACGAGGGACCAGCAACCTTTGGGTATTTCGGGTTCACACACAGGGAGCAGCCCTCACCAGGTGCCCCTTGTATCTGTCAGTGCTGAGACTCCAAACAGACACAATCTGTCCAGCTGCTGCTGGGCCACTGTGGCATAGTTGAGTGTGGGGTTGCCAGGGAGAGCGCTGTCCTCTGATAGCCTGCACATATGTACAGTCTCTGAAAGCCGGCAGCATGTGAGTAGCAAGATGTGAACCGCAGCTGAGCAGAACGCAGGTGAATGGGCAGAGGCCACCACCCCTGGAGCTGAGCCTGACAGTCCTCTCTGGCAGGATACCCCACTCTGTGATCTGTGAAGTGGTGCAATAGGAAGACAAGGTCATTTGCATGTTTCTACATGTGGATTGTAGTCAGGTTTTCTCCCAGACCTTAGGATTTTGTATTATTATTATTATTTTAATTTTATTTTAATTTCACTGTTACCCTTCACTATTGTCCTTTTTGTTACAGTGTTGTAAAAGCAGAAGTTATTTGTGCCTCATCTATTACTACAAAAAATTAAATAAATGTGGCAATAAATGTCCTAAAATAAAAAAAATGAAAAATAAAAAAAGAAAAAATTAAAAGAAAGAAAAGCTAGTCTTTATGTTACATACAAATTGATGCAACAATGATGCTGGAAAGAACCCAGGTATCCCTCAACAGAAGAGTGGATACAAAAAATGTGGTATATCTACACAATGGAGTACTATTCAGCCATTAGAAACAATGAATTCATGAAATTCTTAGGCAAATGGATGGAGCTAGAGAACATCATACTAAGTGAGGTAACCCAGACTCAAAAGGTGAATCATGGTATGCACTCACTAATAAGTGGTTATTAACCTAGAAAACTGGAATACCCAAAACATAATCCACACATCAAATGAGATACAAGAAGAAAGCAGGAGTGGTCCCTGGTTCTGGAAAGACTCAGTGAAACAGTATTTGTCAAAACCAGAACGGGGAACTGGGAAGGTGTGGGAGGGAGGACAGGGGAAGAGAAGGGGGCTTACGGGACTTTCGGGGAGTGGGGGGGGGGGCTAGAAAAGGGGAAGTCATTTGAAATGTAAATAAATTATATCGAATAAAAAAAAAGAATGAAAAAAAAAAGATAAATATGACGTATCACTGCCCTCTAGTGGCCACGTTGTGTCAACTACACCATTTGAGGCTGCCCTGAACCTCAGCTCTGATCCCAGACACTGTAAACAGTTAAGCAAGCCTGGAATGGGGTGAGTCTGTTCTTCCTGCTTTAGGAGCCAATCAGAGGTTACCAAGGAGAGCCAATGAGAGACTGTCAAGCAGATGCTAGTGCTTAGACACTATCCTTTCACCTTTGTTTCATCTTGAGGAAAGAATGTGATCTGAGTGGTGAATTGCTTTGGAATTTATTGAAACTTCCTTTGTCTCAGTTCTGTGGTCACTTGATGAATATACTATTTTCTTTTTTGTATTCGTGTGTGAAACTTTCCATCTAACTAGGCAAGTTTAAATATTAATTTGGTTGCTCCACCTTCTCATAAGCTTCCTTTATTCCTGACATCGTTTTTCTGACACAGACAACATAGACTTGTCCTCTTTAACTTTGATTCATTTCTTCTTACTGTGCTGACATTTTTGCCCCTGTATTTACAGTGACTGCCACTGCCTTCAGATCTTGTTTATCAGCTACCAATTTCCCTTTTATCGATTGTTTCAGGAAATAATTTATTTGGTCTGTGTCTCTTTGTTTTTGTCTCATATGCATGCGTGCACACACATGTGAAGACAGAGTCCATGTTGGGCTCCCTCTATAACACCCACTTTCCCTTTAGACACAGGGTCCCACTTTGGAGCTATTGCTTGCCATTTTAGCTAGAATGGCTGGCCAGCGAGCCCTTGGCATCCACAGTGTCTTTTTCCCCTTGGAGATGTCATCATCATGGGTGTCATGTTAAATCCATGCCTGTTTTAAAAACTATTCTGCCTTCTCTTGTCTGAAACTATATCTCAATAATTTTGCTGCTTCCTATTTGTTCTTTAGCAAACAGGATACATAGCATTGTGTTACTATTGGGTTTGACATTCATGTTGCTTCATGCATCTCTGGTGGATTGCCTTTAGCTAGTGTGTGTGTGTGTGAGTGTGTGTGTGTGTGAGTGTGTGTGTGTGTGTGTGTTTTGAGTGAGTGTATGTGTGTCCCTGTGAGCATTTGCCACATGTGTTCAGTTGTACATGGAGTTCAGAGGAGGGCATCAGGCTCCTCAGAGCTGGACTTCATTGTGTGCCAGTCATGTGTGTGCTAGGAATTGAACTCAGGTCCTCTTTATTTGATGGGTCCCAGGTAAAGGTTTTTAGAACATTATAAAGTTAACAAACATCATACAGAGCACAACAGGATGAGATCACCATGACTTTGCTCTGAGTCAAGTTACTCTTTCTGTGTTAATTATTGGATATTACAGCAACAATCTGAAATAAGGAGCAGATATGGAACAAAATGGCTGTAGCTATGCTGGTGGGTACAGGCCTCAGCATTAGAAAAGCCAGGTCTCTTTCAGTGACTAGTGCTCTCCTAAGAGTGCTAGGAGGTGCAAGTGATATTTTTCCAGATTCATTCTTAAGATACTTGAAAATCTTGTCCTATAGGTCTTTCATTGCTTGCTTAGACTTATACCAAGATACATTTTTATTAATCCTGGGTATTGTAAAGACAGTTTTTTACTTTTTTCAGTTCATTGTGTATCTAGAGAATTTCCTGTAGGTGTTTATCAGCTGTAGTTCTATGGGACAACTTTAGGAATCACTTACGAATACTATCATATTATGTGCAAATAGCAGTTCTTTGACATTTTCCTTTTGTATCCCCTTGATGTAGTTTGGTTTTCTGATTGCTATAGGTAGATATTCATGGATAAAGTTGAATAGATAGGAAGAGAAGCCTTTGCTGGCCTTGATTTTAGTGAAATACCTTTAAGTTTCTCTCCACTGGATTTGATGTTTTCTATAGACTTGATATTTATTGCTTGTATTATGTCAGTTATGTGTCTTGTATCCCTGTACTACAGTACTTTTAATATAACAGGGAGTTCAACTTTGTCAGTGATCTTTTCGTCATCTAATGAGATGATCATGTGCTTATCAAAACTGTAGTTTTGATAGATTGAATTGATGGATTTTCCTATATTGTACAACTCTTGGGTTCCTGAAATGAAGACTGCTTGACAATGGGAAAGGATATTTTTACTGTGTCCCTGGATTCTGTATGCCCGTATTTCATTGACTATTTTTACATCAATGTTCAAAATGTAAAGTGGTCTGGATTCCGCATTCATGTTGAATCTTTGTGTTTTAGGTATCAGCTTACCATGGCCTCAGAGAATGAGCATGGCAATATTCCTTCTCTTTCTATTCATTGGAATAGGTTGTAGAGTGTTGGCATTAACAGATTTTTCAAATTGGTAGAATTAGGCACCAAAACCACTTGGCCTTGCCCTGTTTGTATTGGGAGCCTTTTGATGAGAGTTACTATTTCCTTAGGGATTATAGGATTACTTAGTTAATTTACCAGATCTAGGTTAAACTTGGGTAATTGGTATCTGTCTAGAACACCATCTATTTCATTTAGATTTTCCAGATTAATTTATGCATCTGGTAGTGTTTATCAAACAAACCACAAACTGTTGTGAGAACCCATAAGTGAGTGTAAGACCCAGGCCACTTCCAAGTTCTAAGATGTTCACAGAGACCCCACAATAAGATAAAACATGCTAGTGTGACCTAAGTCTAGGATCTGCTTGTTTCCTTTGTACTACTGATGACCCTTTCTCCATCAGGATCAGCTCAGCTCATAAAAGCCAGAGAACCTAAGGTAGAGAGTAACAGAAGCCCCTCTACCCTGATGTTCTATAGGCTGAGCTAAAACCCTGGTTTACCTCTAACTGTTTGTGGACCCACTTCACCACTTCCTCCATATTTTAATACTCTGACTAACCTAGAGTGTCAGTTAGTCAGTTCCATTCAAAAACTAAAACAGTGACCTGGAAGAAACTATCCTCACTATACTCACAGATCTTCTATGAAAAAAGTGCAGCTTTACCTGTCCCTCTTAGGTTCCACATTTGCACAATCATGCTCTCTATCAGAAACATGGCCACAGCTGCAGTCTCCACTCACTGTGGCTGCCCTTGAGCTTCCTGCCAAAACTGCTTAGATTAAGATCTGTTTCTTGTTACCAAAATGGATGGATTCATTATCCCATCACAGACTACAGGAGGCTAGTCTCAATTCTGAAGTTTACAGATATGTCTAGTCTACATTGTCATCCTAGATCAGAGGTGAAAACATTTTCAGTAAAATTGAAAAGAAGGGATATTGGGGCATAAACCTGAAGACACAAAGAGCAGTGGTCCTATCAGAGACCTGCTTTGATGCCTGGCCGCACAAGACACTGAGCACGTGCAGCTAAATCCCCTGAACCTACACATCTCCTGAGATTTCTCCACTCAGTTGGAGGTGATCTAGTTCACATAATACAGCACAAGTGATGTGGAAGGTAAAAAGCCACCCGCAGGAGATGTGGGGATGACTCACTTGTTAGAGCATCTACAGCACGCAGAAGAACCACAAGATATCTAATAATCATCTACAACAGGGAAAGTTATTACTTCTTATGTCATATGAGAGGACTGCACTAAGGAGGGGACACAGAAATACAGAAGTGAAAACACCCAATTCCAATAAATAATAAAAATGAATCTAAACAGCAAAAGCAAAAACACAGAAAATGTCTGGTCAATGATAAAATGACTGGTCATCTACCATAAGTTAATTCTGGGCAAGTGTATTCAAAGGCCATTATCTCTAGTCTTTTATTATCCCTGATTCTCTCTTGCAACAAAAGCCGAGGCACATGGCTCTGTGATTCCTCGTTCTTTATGTACTCATTTGTGGATGTGGTAATTTTCCCAGCAGCTGTACATCAAGTGATAGTATGTTACACAGTAACAGATACACAGGGCCAATAAGAAATGTGTGCAATAGAGTGCTATATTCTAGGAGTAGGAGAATACATGACAACATGGATAAGGTATCACACATCATAAAGTGTTTATCCATGGGGAAAGCCACATTATCCATAAAAAAGACCATTGTCTTGTATACCTTGATGGGCTTTGAATTCATTCTGTATCCTGGAGCTTACAGAGATCCATTTCTGGTTGTGAGGTCTATGTCTACAGAATAGGATTAAAAAAAAAAAACGTGAATTAAGGAACATGGTTTCAAAAGTTATGAGTTTCTAATAATTTTTTATTCATCAGAAATACATAAGAAAATGGGGTTTAAATGAAAATTACTATAAAAAGTGAAAAGCATAAACAAAAATTAAAAGCAATAACAATAATTTATAAAATCCATAATATCCATATAATAACATTAATTTATAACATAACAAATAGCAAAGCAACAAAAAACAAAACATCAACCAAAACTAACAGCCTGTTTCTTCTCTTGGATACAGACTGGCAGGTCAGTCACCTCAGTTCTCTCCCAAAGGGTGGTGTCAGCACAGGAAGTGAATAACATACTGAATTGCCTGGCTCACTGGCTAGGGAGTTAGGGCCGATTCTCCCTGAGGAACTGAATTATGTGTAAGAAGATTCCTCCAAGTTATTTTGTGGCTGTTGGAGTTGGAGATCAGCAGTGTCTTCCTGAAGTGGCAACTCATTCTGCAGGAGGCCCTCTTCCTGGGCTGTGGAAATTTCAGCTCTTGCTACACTCTCTGCATCCTAGAAGAGGAAGGCAGTTATTAAGATAGAGGCTTGTTGGGAACCTAAATGTCAGCTGTCAGGCTGCTGCCTCTCAACATCTCAACAGGAATGTTATCGTTGATCTTTTAACTGACATCATTGCTGTTATAAGTGCAGGCACAGCAAAACATCCAGCAGCATTCACCAAATACATGGGCCTGAGAGCTGTTACTCAGACTTCTATCCGTGCACAACAAGAAATGGGCAATGAGAAGAGAGCTCACTGGGTTACAGGAAGAAGGGAAAATGCACAGATCAAATACAAGGAGAAGAACATGTTACCTATTAGCATTTGGATTTTAACCCTGCATGATGCTTCCCACTGGGGAAGTCACATGACCCATGCATGACCTCTGTCACAGGACATAGCACTTGCTCAAAGCTCTGCAAAGCAGCCCAGCTAACATGACCATGTGTAGGAATGTGGTGTGTTATTGATCGATCACCCTTACTAGTCTTCAGATTAAAGAGGAGTAGTAAGGTATACTTGCCAATACATCAGCTTATCACAAGGCTAACAACCCCAAATCCTTGTGCAGAGACCACACAATGAACAACTGCATTCTCTGAGGTGGGTGGGAGTGTAGATTAGAAAGGTGCTAGGTGAAAGCAAAGATGGATGCAATGGGAAAATGTTATCAGTCAGTATAAGCCAGGCTGAGCTGCTTGTACCTACCTGACGTTGTAGGTCCTGGAGGATGCTGGGCTTCTCCTGTTCATCTTTATCAATCAGGTTCAAGTCAACCAAGTATTGCTGAATGATGGTCCAATCAGCGTGTACTTCCTTGTTCTCCTGCTTCAATGTGACCAACCTCATATTCATAAGGTTCTTCTGCATCAGGAGCCGGCTGTGCAGGTTGCTAGAAACACAATCTTCATGGTAAGATCCTGCAGGCTCCTCCTCCCATTCCTACATCAAGGTTCCATTAACCCCACCAGGACCTAGGTTCCCATGAATACCTAATGCAGTACATCTCAATACATTATTAAGAGGTACACAAACAGAGAATAGCAACTTGAGGGAAGAAAAAGTGATTGCTGCAGCCCAAACACAAATATGGTTGCATGTCTCCCCAAAGAACACGGTATCTGAAATTATCCATGGCAGCCCAATGCATTTCAGCAACATCAATTAGTAGGTTGCAGATACCCTCAATGCAGGTCAGTAGAACCAAGAGGAAGGCATTGTATCCATTTGTTAGATCACATTTAGCTCTGTAAAACCATCCCTGAGCCACACAAATCTAGTACTGTTCTATAACCGTCTCATGATCTGATTCACTCTTCTAATGAGAGGCTCCTGATGATGCCTGGACAATGTTAGGGTGAGTAACAGTCTCTTACAGACTTTGAAACTGACAGGAGAAGTCCCAGGCACACTGATGGCTAAAAGGCCGAAAAGGTAGAATCAGACCTGCAGACTCTCCAATCCAGAAACAAAGGAAGTCAGAAATGGCCATTCCATACCTGCTGACCTCCATGAACAGTTCTTACCGATAGAAGTTAATCTCCTTCTTGAGATCCTGGAAGTTCTGTTTGGCCTCAATATTCTCCTTCTCTAAGGTGTGTAGAAATGTCATAATCTCCTTCTCCTTTAACTTCAATTTTTCATATAACAGATTTCTGTTTGGCCTCAATATTCTCCTTCTCTAAGGTGTGTAGAAATGTCATAATCTCCTTCTCCTTTAACTTCAATTTTTCATATAACAGATTTGGTGTGTAGTATGGCCTGTCCCCAGAAAGATAGAACTCCATGAACATGTGCTTTTTTTAAAACACCTTTTCAGAAACCAAGACACATACACATTTAAGTATTTTAATTTATTTTTATTTATTTATTTATTTATTTATTTTGGTTTTGTGAGACAGGGTTTCTCTGTGTAGCCGTGGCTATCCTGGAACTCACTCTGTAGACCAGGCTGGCCTTGAACTCAGAAATCAGTCTGCCACTGCCTCCCAAGTGCTAGGATTACAGGCGTGTGCTACCATAGCCCTGCTGAAAATGTGTTTCTTTTTTTGTCCTATTTTTCTTCAATATATTTTATATTTATATTTCAAATGATTTCCCCTTTTCTGACTTCCACTCTAGGAAATTTCATTAAGCCCTCTTCCCTCCCCCTATTCCCCAATCCACCCCTCCCCACTTCCCTGTTCTGGTATTGCCACATTCTGCTACTGCTTTCCTTAACCAGGGGCCACTCCTCCGTTCTAAGAACACATGAACACAGACTGGGTCTTGTACTCCCAGCACAGGAAGGTCAATTCCTGGATTCTATATGCTGGGATCTTTTTCATCTTTGGAAACTTTTTATCCTTTCCCAAGGACAGCATAAGCTATGTATCCAGATGGAGTGTGCCCTGGCTCCCTGTGTTTACTCATTAGCTCTGGAGGGGCAGTCTAGTTCCTTGTGCTCTCAAGAGCCTAGGCCACAGGTCGTTGCCAACTAGACACCTGTGATTATATTTTCTCTGTTTTGACAATAAGTATTGTAATTCCTGGATAACTAATACTTTAGAGGCAGACATTACACATAATTCTTGAGGTGATACCATACATAATGACCTCTTTATAATCTGCCCAAGAGATGCAGCTGTATGTATAAGTGTGCCCATGAAGGGAAGGATCAATGCTATTTAATTTGATTCCTACTTTAACCACAAGAATCTCTGTCTCCTCTCCCCTCCCCTCCCCTCCTCTCCTCTCCCCTCCTCTCCTCTCCTCTCCTTCCCTCCCTTCCTCCCCCATCCCCTCCCTTCTTCTCCCCTTTTCACCCCTCCCCTCTTCTCTCCTCCTCCTCTCTCTCTCTCTCTCTCTCTCTTGATTTTTTTCCCCCGAGGCAGGGTTTCTCTGTGTAGCCCTTGCTGTCCTGGATATCACTCTGTAGACCAGGCTGGCCTCCAATTCAGAAATCTTCCTGCTTCTCCCTCCCAAGTGATGGGATTAAAGTCATATGCTAACTCTGCCTGGTCTGACCAGAACTATTTAAAGTAGGGGCTCCCAGACATCAGCACTCAGCTCACCTTGAAACAGCATTTAAATCCTCAGTCCAAAACACAGAGCCCAAGATTCCTAAGTGTGGGGGTAAATATAAACACATAAAACAGAAGCACATTATGTACATGTAGAAGCAAACAGACTCATAGACTGGCACACACAAATTAGGCGAAAAGGACAGAGAGCCACAGAATGAGAAATAGAGACAGAATGAGAGAGAATAGGATGAGATTCAGAAGAAGTGTATGCAACATTACTGTCTCAGAGTACCCTGGATGCCACAGTTCCCTGAATTTAGAAGAGTAGAGAGGAATATAAACATTCAAAAATTCATTCCCAGGAGATAACATAATCTTGTGCACCCCCACACATGTACACACAAAAAACAGACATACAGTCATGTATACACACATGAGAAGGAGAAAATTAGACACAGTCACAGAATGAGAAAGAGTGAATCTGAGACAGAATCAGAGAGAACACAATGATATGCAGAAGAAATACAACATTACTGTCTCAAAGTATAAGACACACAGAAAAGAGGAACAGGCAGATCCTCAGGCTTCTAGTCAAGAACTGAGATGAACAATGTGGGACTCGGCCCCGCCTTCTGCATCTAGCAGTTTCCAGCACTCAGTCACCTACCAGTCCAGTACAAACACTCACAGCAAACTCTCAGCTCCTAAAACCTCACAAAGCACCTCCTTTCAAGGGCTTTCAAAATGCTTTCTGGGAACTCACTCTCCATTTTCTGTATCCCTGAATCAGACAACAAGTCCCACTTTTGACCTGGAGGATGCAGAGGACTCCATTTCCCATCTTACTCCTGTGAAAACTGCAGGTTCTGCCTCTCCTCTAATAAAGGTTTAGGGACACGAGGTTTTGCCCAGGGATAACATGAAAATACTTCTTCCTATGATTCACCATCTTAAAAAGACAAGTGTGGCATTTTGGACTACATACAAACACCACAGCATTTGGAGGGATGCACACCTCTTGTTCATGGCTCCCTCTGTGACATAGATCAAGGGATCTCTCAGCTCATTTCTCTCCTGGGTAACGAGCTGCAGCTCTCTGGTCAGCCTCTCCCCTTCCTCCTTGGCCTGCTTCTTGCTCAGGAGAGTTACAGGGGATGATGTCTGCCTGCCAGCCTTTATAGGTAAAAGAACACAAGTGAACTTAAATGTTGGGAATGCATAGAGTGTAGACAGACTACTCTGAGGCCTATAAAGTAGGACAGCAGGCCTTAGAACCCAGTGACATCACACAGAGTTTCGTCCAGGCTTTAGATGCATCCTCAGTGGACCTCAGTTCTCCCATCACTCTATAGAGACTAGGAGATGTAAGCAGCCATGTGTGTCCTCTGTCTCCCTATGTTTTCTTATGATGACCACAGAGATGGCTTCTCCTGGCTTATTAACAAATGCACAGAGTGAAACGTGGCCTCAGAGTACTCAGTTCTT
Organism: Apodemus sylvaticus; assembly: GCF_947179515.1. Classification (NCBI taxonomy): domain Eukaryota; kingdom Metazoa; phylum Chordata; class Mammalia; order Rodentia; family Muridae; genus Apodemus; species Apodemus sylvaticus. Next base: position 25,229,426 of record NC_067473.1, read on the forward strand.
TGGTTTCTCAAGTCACATGATGAATTCATGATGTTCAGATCTCCTACCTTGTTACTATTGATCCAGGACATGGCCTTAAAATGTCCTGCATGGGCAGAACATGGCTAACACACTGACCAATTATTTCCTCTACTGACACATCAAACACTCCCGCAGTGCCCAGAGGGTGGAGTCTCTGGGTGTAGTTACAGTACAATAATACCTGCTGTTCACAACCAATGATAAGCTAAGGAGAACATTGAGGGAGAGGAGGTCAGAGTAGTTCTGAGAATAAGAGGTGATGTCCAGGGGTCACAACTCTCTTCCTTGTACTACTGTCAGAGAGAAACTGAAGCTAAAAGAAGCATGGTAGTGAAGGCATTGATGGCCTGCACCTAACTGGTGTAGGTTAGATCCTCTGTGACTCCTGATGGTCTCATTCTGTCCCCAAGTAACAACCATAATACCCAGTAAAAGAGAAAAATTGGAGTTCACATCATTACAGCTTTGATCTTGCCATATCCTGCTTTAAGAGATGAAAAATAATGTTCTGATATACTTAATGTTCAAGAGTTGTGAAAATCCTGGAATCTCTTTTGCTTCCAAGAAGCTTCAATTCCTTTGTCACTTTGCTAGAAAGGCCAGCTCATGCCACGCTGGTAGGAAGCTCAATATCCACTTCCCAGTACTTACTCCACATCCTCCATGACCACCTCCTTTGTCCTTTATTACTCTCAGATGAAAGGCCAGCTTCCTTCCTTCTCTTTCTTATCTCTCTGCATCCACATTGGTTCTCCAAAAAAGTTGTCTAATTCGGGCAAACATATCTATCAATGTATGCTCTAGACACTGACTGAGAAACCTCAGGGCTTGTGCTGTTGCTACAACACTGGTGACATCATAGCTCATGCCAAGATCTCTCCAGGAGACAATAGAATGCTCAAGAAGGGACTGTGATGTCATGGGTTACAGCCTTCTGCTCCCTGCTAATTTTCTTCCTTAACAGGAAGCTGAGGTGCCCTTTCCTGGAGACTCTCCTGGGACATAGCCTTTGAGCCCATCATCCTTACAAAGCCAGGGTTTGCTCTAGGCTTGATTGACATAACTTTAGGAATCCCTGTGCATTTAACTGAGGGTTTTCTTTTCAAACCCTTCTCAGAAATGTATCATCCTACCTCACATTTCCCTCAATCAGCAATATGAGCCATTAACATCTCAGATTATCTACTGAGATATCACTCAAGTTTTAATATGCAGTCAAAACATATACTGTCTTATGTACAGGTGCATGAAATCACATCCAGAGCCTGCAGGGGAAATTAATATGTGGATATATGTTAGGGGCTACACTCATGAAGTCTTCTTCTTAGCATTTGAAGTTGCCTCAAGATGTCTTAGCAGAGAAAGAGTTGCACACATCATAGTGTTGGCAAGAGTCTGGAAATCAGTTGGCAGAGGAAATTAAAAAAAAAAAACTTTCCTGGTTCCTTCCTCCCCATAAATTCCATAAGCACTCTTCCCTCCACCCATTCCCTAAACAACCCCCTCCCACTCCTCTGTCCAGGTAATCCCCTACATTTCTGCATCAAGACTTTCCAGGACCATGGCCCTCTCCTTCCTTATCCTTGGGAATCATTTGATATGTGAATGTGTCTTGGAATTCAGAGCTTCTGAGCTAATTAATATCCACTAATCAGTGACAGCATTTCATGTATTAAGATGATGTTTTCCAGTTCCAATCATTTGCCTAAGAATTTCATGAATTTTTTTTATTTTTAATTGCTGAGTAGTATTCCATTGTGTAAATATATCACATTTTTTGTATCCATTCCTCCACTGAGGGACATCTGGGTTCTTTCCTGCTTCTGGCTATTATAAATAAGGATGCTATTGTGAAGGGAGTCATTTCCCTAACTTCTTTCTCAGCCTGCTTATCCTTTGAGTATAGGAAGACTACTGATTTGCTTGAGTTGATTTTATAACCTGCCACTTTGCTGAAGTTTTTTATCAGCTGTAGGAGTTGTCTAGTGGAGTTTTTTGGGTCACTTAGGTAGACTATCATATCATCTGCAAATAATGATAGTTTGACTTCTTCCTTTCCAATTTGTATCCCTTTGACCTCCTTATGCTGTCTAATTGCCTGAGCTAGTACCTCAAGTACAATATTGAAAAGATAAGGAGAAAGTGGGCAGCCCTGTCTAGTCCCTGATTTTAGTGGTATTGCTTCAAGTTTCTCTCCATTTAGTTTGATGCTGGCTACTGGTTTGCTGTATATTGCTTTTACTATGTTTAGGTATGGGCCTTGAATTCCTGTTCTTTCCAAGACTTTAAGCATGAAAGGATGCTGAATTTTGTCAAATGCTATTTCAGCATCCAGTGAAATGACCATGTGTTTTTTTTTTTCTTTGAGTTTGTTTATGTAGTGGATTGCATTGATGGATTTCTGTATATTGAACCAACCCTGCATCCTGGGATAAAAAAAATAAATAAATAAGGATGCTATATACATAGTGGAGCATGTGTCCTTATTGCATGTCAGGGAATACTCTGGGTATATTCCCAGGAGTGGTATAACAGTGTCCTCTGGAATTATCATGCCCAGTTTTCTGAGGAACAGCCAGACTGATATCCAGAGTGGTTGTACCAGTTTGCAATCCCACCAGTAGTGGAGAAGTCTTCTGCTTTCTCCACATTCTCGCCAACACCTCCTAACTCCTGAGTTTTTAACCTTAGCCATTCTGAGTGGTGTGAGGTGAAAATCTCAGGGACGTTTTGATTTGCATTTCCCTAATGACTAATTATGTTGAACATTTCTTAAGGTGCTTCTCAGCCATTCAAAATTCTTCAGGTAAAAATTCTTTGTTTAGCTCTGTACCCCATTTTTAATAGGATTATTTGGCTCTCTGGAGTCTAACTTCTTGAGTTCTTTGTATATATTGATTATTAGGGTTGCCAGATATAAGGTTGGTGAAGATCTTTTCCCAACTTGTTGGTTGTCATTTTGACTGATTGATAGTGTCATTTGCCCACAGAAACTTTGTAATATTATGAGGTCCCATTTGTCAATTCTTCATCTTAGAACATAATCTATTGGTGTTCTGTTTAGGATATTTTCCCCTGCACCCATGTGCTCATTGCTCTTCCTCAGGTTCTTTTCTATTAATTTTAGTGTGTCTGGTTTTATTGGAGGTCCTTGATCCATGATCCACGTGGAGTTGAGCTTAATACAAAGAGATAATAATGGATCATTTTGCATTCTCCTGCATGCTGACCTCCAGTTGAACCAGCACCATTTATTGAAAAGGCTACCCTTTTTTCCACTTGATGGTTTTAGCATTTTTGTGGAATATCAAGTGACCGTAGGTGTGTGGGTTCATTTCTGGGAGTTCAGTTCTATTCCATTGATCTACCTGCCTGTCACTGTACCAATGCCATGCAGCTTTTAACACTATTTCTCTGTAGTACTGCTTGAGGTCTGGGATACTGTTTACCACAGAAGGTCTTTAACTGTGGAGAATAGTTACATTCTCTCTCTACAAGTGTTTCTTGCTGGAAAGTAGGAGAAGTGGAAATGATCTTCCACATTCGTGAAAAATGGAGCATACATGAGGACTGGGACACCAGCAGTGTCTCTTGGCCTTTGTATGCTTAGACCGGGTTCACAGGGAAGGTGGAGTGACAATTTTGTGTCACCTGTAGGGACAGAGTGAGGTGGAATGGGCACTGAGAAGGCTGTGCAACACAGCTCTAGCACCTCCATTCAGGTAGAAAACAAAATTTCTTTTCTGCGTCCAGGAGCCATTGTTGAGGCCACAGAACTTGTGTAAACATGGTAAGGTAACACAAATACATTTTTCTAATGATAAAATTGTTTTTGATGAGGTTTGCACCCATAACATAGCTGTAGCATACTTATCACTCAGCAGACATCTATTTCATTCTGTTACTGTAATATACCTCCTAGTCATGGATATAAATCAAAAGAAAAACATCTTAATTTGAACAGGTTATCATGACCATGTTATGTTCTTTATGTTGTGAGGTTTGTTAATCTTATGAAACTCTACATCTATATGCTTTCCATAGAACCCATCAAATTAAAGGCCAGTATATAATATTATGTCTAAAATAACTTGAGTCAGGGTCCTCATAGGGCAGCATTTCCAGCACTTTTGCATGAGCTCTTTGGGGTTTATACACAAAGCTGTAGCTGAGAAATATCTAGTGCAGTTTTGATCTGTTGCCCTGATTGATCAAACTTGTGGTGTGCCTTCAATAAATCATCCATGTATAACTGAATTCCGTGTTTCTCTTGTTTGTTGGATAACCCCTGAACATAAACCCTTCCATGCTGCAGCACTTAGGACAATGAGCCAAGGCCAGGAATGGTAACATCATGGAATAAATTATGTGAGAAGAGAGATGGATAGTTTATCCCTTGTGATAATGATGAGCGGTGTCCTTGGTGCTTTTTTGGTCCCTATTGGCCTTGTGCAACAGCTTCAAGAGCCCAGTTCTGATCTTCCTTGGGATCATTGTGTCCTCATGAATATGCACTCAGACATTCCTGGAAACAAGCAGAACAATTGACAGAGAGCTTGATTTCTATAGTGGAGGGAACATTGCTAACTTATGTTGCAGGATATTTGTTCACACTGTAAACCCCAAGATTGTTTTATTTACTGAAAAGAAAAAATATTTGTTTAGTCAGCCCTAGCACAGAACTTTAACCAAGAGCTTTCTGTTTACTGTACTTTCTTGTTCTGTGGCTCAGCCTTAGCACACACCTGTATTGTAAACCAAAAGAAGGTCAACTCCAGGTCAAGAGGCAGAGCAGGTAAGCAGTTGGAAGAGAATGAACATAAGTAAAGAAGTAGGAAGAACTAGGAAGGCCTCTAAGTTGAATGATGTTTAAGACAGTGTGGGGAGGGATAAAGAATGCTCTCCCTCTGGGAGGTCAGGGGAGTAGGAAGGTCAGCTGGGTGCTTTCCCTGTCTCTCTGAGTTGGCAGGCTTTCATCCCAGCATCTGGCTCCTATGTCTTCATTGTTAAAGTTTAATGGCTGGCATGTGTGTATTGTTTTACATTTATTTATAAATTATTCCATTTGATTACATCTCAAATGATAAACCACTTCCTGGATAACCCACACAGACCCCTCAAATCTCATTTTTCCTCTCACCCTCCCCTTTTCCTGAATGAGGGTGCTTCCCTACCCACCTACACTGTCCTGCCCTACTGCTTCTGCATCCCACTATACTGGGGCATCAATCCTCCACAGGACAAAGTGCCTCCCCTCCTATTGCTGTTGGGCAAGACCATCATCTGCTACAATTTATCTGCATCTATAGATCCCTCCCTGTACCTTGCTCAGTTTGCTGACTAGCTTCTGGGAGCAATGGTGGACCCTGCCAGCAGATGTTGTTCTTCCTGTAGGGTTGCAATTCCCCTCTGTTCCTCCAGCATTTCTGCAAACTCACCCACTAGGATCCCTGAGCTCAGTCTACTAACTGGCTCCAATTGTCAGATGCTGGGCAGACCTTCCAAGGAGCCATGCCTGAGAATTCTGTCAGCTAGGGGTTCTTGACTAGAGCAACAGTGTCTGTTTTGGTGTCTGCAGACATGCTGCATTTCCAGGTAGGGAAGTCCCTGAATGACCATTCCCTCAGTCTCTGCTCCATTTGTTTTTCCTGTTCTTCCTTTGCTCAGGAACATTTATGGGTTAAAACCTATAAGAGGGTGAGTGGCACCCTCCCTTAATGGAGGTGGTGACACGTGGATTCATGGGAGCCTTACCTATCCACTGGAGGTGGTCTCTACCGGTTCTATCTCCCCCTTCTCTATGGACTTTGGCTAAAGTCATCCCTTTCAGGCTCAGGGAGTTTTTCCTTTCCCAGAGGGAAAACTCATAAGGTGATCCCCTGTTCCTCATCCCCCCTACATATTTTTCTTCAATTTCCTTACTTTCTCTGTTCCTCTCTCCTATCTTCTCCATTACATGATACTGCTCCCTTATTTCCTCCCCCTCCTCTCTCCCTCCACCACCCATGATCATCCTGTTCCCCCTCAGTGCAGGACTGGAGCATCCATACCCTCCTCTCCCTTCCTTATAAGCTCCATATGGGCTGTGGGCTATATTATGGGCATTGTGAAATTTAGGACAAATATCTATTATCACTAAACATATATCATGTGTGCTCCTTTCTTTGTCTGGGTTACTTCAGTCAAGATGAACATTTCCAGTTCCATCCATTGGCCTGTGAATTGTATCAAGTCATTGTTTTTAATTTGTGAGTAGTACTCCATATGTAACCACATTTTCTACATCCATTCTTCTGTTGAGGGACATCTAGGTTCTATTCAGCTTCTGGGCATAATAAATAAGGCTGCTATGAACATAGTGGAGCATGTGCTCTTGTTATATGTTGGAATAATTTTTGGGCATATTCCCAGTAGTAGTATAGCTGGGTCTTCATGTAAAACTATTCCCCCTTTCTCAGAAACTCCCAGATTGATTTCAAAAGTGGTTTTACCAGGTTGCAGTCACACAAGCAAAGGAAGAAAGTTTCCTTTTACACGCAACCTGGCCAACATCTGCTGTCACCTGCATTTTTGATCTTAGCCATTGTGATTTGTGTGAGATGGAATCTCACTGTTGTTTTAATTTGCATTTCTCTGATGACTTAGGATATTGAACATTTCTTTAACTGCTTCTCAGCCATTCATTTGAGATTCCTTGGTTGAGATTCTCTGTTTAGTTCTGTACTCCAGTTTTTAATAGGGTTTTTTGTTTTTTTGGAGTCTAACTTCTTGATAGTATATTTTAGCTATGAGCCCTCTAACAGATGTGTGGTTATTATAGATCTTTTCTCAATCGTTAGTTTACCATTTTGTCCTGTTGAAAATGTCCTTTGCTTACAGAAGCCTTGCAGCTTTAAGAGCTTCCATTTGTTGACAGTTGATCTTAAAACATAAGGTATGGGTATTCTGTTCCAGAATTTTGCCCTGTGCTCAGGTTTCTGAAGCTCTTCCCTACTTTCTCCCCTATTAGATTCAACATATCTGATTTTATGTGGATGTACTTGATCCTCCTGGACTTGAGCTTTGTATAAGGAGAAACAATGGAGGGTGTTTTTGTTATTCCAAATGAATTTGACAATTGCTCTTTCTAATTCCATTGTGTTGGAATTTTGATGATAATTGCATTCAATCTTTAGATTGCAAGATTTTTAGATGGCCATTTTTACTCTGTTAATCATGCTGATCCATGAGCTTTGGAGATTTTTTTCATCTTCTGTGTTCTATTTCTTACTTTAGGGATTTGAAGTTCTAGTCATATAGAAGATTTTTTTCACTTGCTTGGTTAGAGTCACAGCAAGATATTTTATAGTATTTATGACTATTGTGAAGGGTGTTGTTTCCTTTACATCATTCCCAGTCCATTTATACTTTGAGCAGAGTATAAATAGGATACTGATTTATTCTGTTAATTTTGTATCTAGATACTTTGCTGATCATGTTTATCAGTGGTAGGTGCTCTGTGGTTGAAGTTTTGGGGTCAATTATGCATACTATCATATCATCTGAAAATAATGTTATTTTGACTTCTACCTTTCCAATTGGTATCTTTTTGACTTCCATTTGTTTTCTTATTTTTCTAAGTAGAAGTTCAAGTACTATTTTGAATAGATAGGTCCTTGTCTTTTAATGGGATTGCTTTGAGTTTCTCTCCATTTAGTTTGATGTTAACTATTGATTTTCTATGTGTTGCTTTTCTTATATTTAGGTATAAATCTTGATTTCCTGATCTCTCCGATAATGTTAACATCAATGGGTTTTGTCTTTTGTCCAGTACTTTTTCAGGATGTAATGGGATGTTCACATAGTTATCATCTTTGAGTTTGTTTATAGAGTGGATTACAGTGATGGAATTCCATACTTTGAAAAATCTCTGTATTCCTGGATGAAATCTACTTGATCATGGTGATTTAACACATTCTTGGGTTCAGTTTACAGGTATTTAATTGAATATATTTGAGGTGATATTTATAAGGGAATTTGGTCTAAAGTTCTCTTTCGTTGTTGTTTTTATGATTTAGGTATCAATATACTTGTGAGTGCATAGATAGATCTGAGCAGTATTCTTTCCGTTTCTATTTTATGAAAGACTTTGAGATATATTGTTATTAGATGTTCTTTGAGGTCTGATAGAATCCTGCACTAAATCCATCTGGCCCTTGGCTTTTCTTGCTTTGGAGAGTTCTAATGACTGCTTCTATTTCCCTAGAATTTCTTTCAATGATTTTTGTGTTTCCCTTGCAAGGGCTTCTAACTTTTTTTTTATTCGATATAATTTTTTATTTACATTTCAAATGATTTCCCCTTTTCTAGCCCCCCACTCCCCGAAAGTCCCATAAGCCCCTTTCTTTTGATCCATTTTCTCTTGAATTTCTTTAAGTATGTCCTTCATGTGTTCCTGTACCAGCATCATGACCAGTGATTTTAAATCCAAGTTGTTTTACTGTTGTGATGGGGTATCCAGGACATGCTGGCAAAGGAGAATTGGGTTCAGATGTTGCCATATTGCCTTGATTTCTGTTAGTGACGTTCCTGCATTTGCCTTTTGCCATCTAGTTCTCACTGGTGTTAGTTGGTCTTGTCAATGCTGGACTCACCAGTGTAAGCTGCCTCTTCCCAGGTGGCCTCTGGTACACAGCTTACCTCCTGCACTGCCTCGAGACAGGGTGCTGTTGCCCAGGCTGTTCAGATCCTTAAGCAGACACCTGAAGGCTCCTGCTGGGGCCTGCAGGGTTCACCAAAGCACACTGACTCCTCCCAGCTGGCCTCCAGGAAGCCCCTCTTGCCTCTCGCAGGACCTGGAGATGTGGTGTTGCTGCCCAGGCTGATCTGTATCCGGAAGCAGAGAGATCTGAGGGCTCCCACCAGAGGCCTCAGGAATGGAACCTAAGCTCTGTGCCACCGGAGCAAGCTGTGTGCTCCCAGACTGCCTCTGGGTACACACCCATCTCCCGCACTTCCTGGAGACTGAGCACTGTGGCCCAGGCTGTTCAGATCCTGAAGCAGACACCTGAAGGTTCCTGCCAGGGCCCGCTGGGTTCACCAGAGCACACTGACTTCTCCCAACCGGCCTCCCGGAAGCCCCTCTTGCCTCTTGCAGGACCTGGAGATGTGGCATTGCTGCCCAGGCTGATCTGGATCCGGAAGCAGAGAGATCTGAGGCCTCCTGCCAGAGGCCTCAGGACTGGAACCTAAGCTCCGTGCCACCAGAGCAAGCTGTGTGCTCCCAGACTGCCTCTGGGTGCACTCCTGGTCTCCCTCACTTCCTGGAGAGCTCTCCTGTATTTTTAAGGGATTCATTCCTGTCCTTCTTAGGTCCTCTACTGTCATCATGAAAAGAGATCTTATATCTGATTTTTGCTTTTCCAGTGTGATGCTTTATGCACAACTTAATATGGTAGGAGAATTGGATTCTGATGATGCCAAGTTACCATGATTTCTGTTACTGATGGTCTTTTGATTGCTTCCTGTCATCTGATTATCTCTAGTGCTACCTGCCCTGACTAAATGTGACTGGAGCCTGTTATCCTGGTTGTGTCAGAATTCATGAGAGTCTAGCTGTCTCTGTGGTTCTGTGATTCTGAGATTTTGTGATCCTGAAATCCTGGATGTATCAGAGCTCCTGGGAGTCAAGTTGCCTCTGGGATCTTGTGATCCTTGTGTGACCAAGCCCCTGGGATCCTGGAACCCAGGAATACTGTGATTCTGGTCATGTTAGAGCATGTAGGATTATAGTTTCCTCTTGGTGTTTCTGGACTGCCTTCAGAGTTAGCAACCAAGTTAAACCAGCCAAGACTGAAATGTACCCATGCTACTGGTCGGGCATGTAACCTGTGTTTTTGGATCCCACTAGTCCCAGTTGTGTCCAGTGGTGTTAGAACAGATGTTTTGTCCTCCTTATATCTCATCCTATGATCCTGGGTGATTTAGAGCTCCTGGAAGTGGAACTTCTGGGTGTTACAAGTCTGTCAACAGAGTTCATGACCAAGGTAAACCAGCCAGTCTAGTGCCCTAATCATTTAAAAGAGAGATATTAATAAGTAAAACCTCAGTAAATGGGAAATCACCCCCTCTAATAAATCTCTCAAAAGAAAAGTTATCAAACAAAATTTTTTACAAAAAACTTGAAACTTGGTTTTTTTTTTTTTTTTGGAATCTGTTTTGGACAACAATTACATTCAAGAAAACAGTGTATTACTTCTGACAGTTTGCTACTTCATATATTCCTGGGCAAAACTGACATAGTTATACAATTACCTCAAATATGAATGAGTGACTTAAATTAAGCAAAGTTTTCTTTGTTTGTTTTTTAAAGTTCTAATTGCCATAGTGGATAGGGAAAATAAAAGGAAGTGTAACTAACTCATGAAGAACTACAGGAAACATATTTTTCTTTTAATATTTTATTAGATATATATTTTTTCTTTTAAATTTTTAATTAGATACATTCTTTACATTTCAAAAGTTGTCACTTTTTGTGGTCCCCCCTGAAATTCCCATAACCCATTTCTCCTAACCCTGTTCCCCAGTCAACCCACACCAGCTTCCCTGTCCTGGTGTCCTGATATTCCCATAAACTGCAGCATTGAGACTTCCTGGACTCAAGGGCCTCTCCCTGCTTTGACGTCCAAAAACTCAGGAGACAGCAGTTGTTGGTGAGTATGTGGAGAAAGAGGACTACTCCTACACTAGTAGTGGAATTGCAAGGTGGTACAACCACTTTGGAATTCAGTTTGGTTGTTCCTCAGAAAATTAGGCATAATACTAATGGAGGACTCTGCTATACCACTCCTGAGAATATACCCAGAGGATTATCCAGCATTTAATAAGGACACATACTCCACTATGTTTATAGTAGCCTTATTTATAATAGCCAGAAGCTAGAAAAAACCCAGATGTCCCTCAAAAGAGGAATGGATACAGACAATGAGGTACATTTACACAATGGAACTATTCAGCTATTAAAATCAATAAAATCATAAAATTCTTAAGCAAATAGATGAAACTAGAAAATATCATCCAGATTGTGGTAACACAATCACAAAAGAACACACATAGTACCATGGTATGTGCTCACTGATAAGTGGATATTAGCCTAGAAGCTTGGGATAATCAAGATACAATTCACAGACCAAATGAAGCTCAAGAAGTAAGAATTAAGTATGGATACTCTCATCTTTCTTAGAAGGGGGAGCAAAATACCCACAGGAGGAGGAACAGAGACAAAGTGTGGAGAAGAGCCTGGGGGAAAGATTATACTGAGACTGCCCCTCCTAGGGATCCATCCCATATACAGTTACAAAACCCAGTCACAGAGGTTGTTGAGAGGAGCCTGATATATCTGTCACCTGGGAGGCTCTGCTAGCGCATGAAAAATACAGAAGGGGACACTCCCTGCCAACCATTGAACTGAGCACAGGGTCCCCAATGGAGTAGTTAAAGAATTGACTATAGGAGCTGAAGAGGTTTGAAGTTCCATAGAAGGAACAACCATTTGAACCACCAAGTATCCCCAGAGCTCCCTAAACCACCAACCATGGAAGAACCCATTGCTCTAGATGTTTATTCAGCGGAGGATGGTCTTGCTGACCATCAAAAGGAGAGGAGGCCCATGGTCCTGAGAAGACTCAATACCCCAGTATAGAGGAATGTCTGGACTGACAATCAGAGTGGGTGGATTGGTGAGCAGGGGGAGCGGTATGGGTTAGGGGATTTTCGGTGGGGCTGGGGAGACCCAAAGATGGAAAACATTTTAAATGTAAATAAAGAATATATTTAATAAAAAAGAATCAATGAGTCATTTTGACTAATTAAAATAGTGTAGGTGAGGATTATTTACAGTTATGTGAAGACTTAAAGGTAGGTGACTCTACAAAGTGTCCCATGAACCCCTCTGGAAATTGCACTGTAGAGCTCTCTTTATGATTCCCAGCAGTGTTACATGCAGACATTCCCAGAAATACAGCAAGTCCAGGTGTCTCTGTTCCCAGCTTGTGTTTGTAGCTTTCTTAACCTGGCCTTGTGTAACCTTTCTAATTTTGAGATTATTTGAAAATTGTGAGTCTCTCATTTCCATAATTGAAGGAGCCTTCTCCTTCCTTTATAAGTAAAATCAATTTTCACTAGTTCAACTAGAAACTCCTGAGCATCAAGGAGCCTTTCCTTAGTATGGTCCCTTTAAATTCTGAGAGAATTGTTACACAGTAAAGAAATCACCATACTTATGGTGGTGCTATGTTGAATGATTCCTGACCTTTATTACAATGTCTAGGTAAATAAAAATTGAAGGGATCTGTGAATAAACAATTATCTTATGAATGCATTTCAAATATATTATCAAAAATATACAAATAAATAAAAAGAAAAATTCTTCCCAATGTACATAGTTGCTTGTTTTTCAGTTTATTCCAGGTGTATTCAAGTTGACACTAAAAATAGAGATCACACTATTTAGAAACAAAATAAACTAAGCAACAATGTGTGCATATATAAGATTAAAAATGTGTGTGTGTGTAAGTGATTCATTGAGATGTATTGGATCCCATGAAATGCTTCTTCAAGTGTATAAAGTAATCCAGTTGTGTGATTTCTTTTTATTTTCAAGCTCATCCTTCAGAAAATAAACACTTTTTTCAAAAGTGAAAGCAAAAAAGTAATCTCCTTTCAGCAAAGCCAATAGAAGATAGCAACACAAACCTCAATTGTTCCTTAATACCTCTTAATATTAATGGACTCAATTTCTCCATAAAGGACATAGACTAACAGACTGGATACATAACAAGAACCCAGTATTTTGCTGCATATAGGAAACACACATCGGTGACAAAAAGAGACACTACCTCAAAATAAAAGGCAGGGAAACAATTTTCCAAGAAAACGGTCCCAAGAAACATGCTGCAGAAGCCATTCTAATATTGATTAAAATCAACATTCAACCAAATTTTTTTAAAAAGGAGAAGGAAAAAACTTCATACTAGTCTAAGGAAACATTTACCATTATGAACTCTCAATTCTGAACATCTATGCTCCAAATGCAAAAAAAAAAAAACAACATTCATAAAAGAAAATTTATCAAAGCTCAAAGAACACACTGCACCTCACACAATACTAGTGGGAGATTTCAACACCCCACTCTCCTTAGTGGGCAGACCATGGAAACAGAAACTAAACAGACACATTGAAACTAATAGAAGTTAATTGGGATCTTTCAGAAGTGACATACCCAATTTTCGGGGGAACCGCCAGACTGATTTCCAGAGTGGTTGTACTAATTTGCAACCCCACTGGCAGAGGAGGAGTGTTCCTCTTTCTCCACATCCTCACCAACACCTGATGTCTCCTGAGTTTTTAATCTTAGCCATTCTGACTGGTGTAAGGTGAAATCTCAGGTCTGTTTTGATTTCCATTTCCCTGATGACTAGTGAAGTTGAACATTTTTTAAGATGTTTCTCCGCCATCCAAAGTTCTTCAGGTGAGAATTCTTAAACTTTGTACCCCATTTTTAATAGGGTTATTTGGCTTTCTGGGGTGTAACTTCTTGAGTTCTTTGTATATATTGGATATTAGCCCTCTATCTGATGGAGGGTTGGTGAAGATCTTTTCCCAATTTGGTGGTTACCGATTTGTCCTTTTGATGGTGTCCTTTGCTTTACAGAAACTTTGTAATTTTATGAGGTCCCATTTGCCAATTCTTGATTTTAGAGCATAAGCTATTGATGTTCTGTTCAGGAACTTTCCCCCTGTACCGATGTCCTCAAGGGTCTTCCCCAGTTTCTTTTCTATTAGCTTCAGAGTGTCTGGCTTTATGTGGAGGTCCTTGATCCATTTGGAGTTGAGCTTAGTACAAGGAGACAAGGATGAATCAATTTGCATTTCTGCATGCTGACCTCCAGTTGAAGCAGCACCATTTGTTGAAAAAGCTATCTTATTTCCATTGGATGTTTTCAGCCCCTTTGTCAAGGATCGAGTGGCCATAGGTGTGTGGGTTCATTTCGGGATCTTCAATACTGTTCCATAGATCTGCCTGCCTGTCACTGTACCAATACCATGCAGTTTTTAACACTATTGCTTGGTAATATTGCTTGAGGTCTACCACTCCTGGGCATATACCCAGAGGATTCCCCAGCATGTAATAAGGATATATGCTCCACTATGTTCATAGCAGCCCTATTTATAATAACCAGAAGCTGGAAAGAAACCAGGTATCCCTCAACAGAATAATGGATGCAAAAAATGTGGTATATATACACAATGGAGCCATTAGATATATACACTATTTCAGCCATATATACACTAATTCAGCCATTAGAAACAATGAATTCATGAAATTCTTAGGCAAATCGATGGAGCTGGAGAACATCATACTAAGTGAGGTAACCCAGACTCAAAAGATCAATCATGCTATGCACTCACTAATAATTGGATATTAGCCTGGAAAACTGGAATACCCAAAACATAATCCACACATCAAATGAAGTACAAGAAGAACACAGGAGTGGCCCCTGGTTCTTTAAAGACTCAGTATAGCAGTATAAGACACAACCAGAACAGGGAAGTGGGAAGGGATGGGTGGGACAACAGAGGGAAGGAAGGGGGCTTATATGACTTTTGGGGAGTGGGGGACCAGAAAAGGGGAAATCATTTGAAATGTAAATAAAAAAATATATCAAATAAAATTTAAAAAAAGAAGTTAATTGGGGCTGTCCTACAATTTCAGAGGTTCAGTCCATTATAGTCATGGCAGGGAGCATGACAGCATCCAGGCAGGCATGGTGCTGGAGGAGCCAAGAGTTCTACATCTTGTTCTGAAGGCAAACAGGAGAGGTCTGATGTCCTTAGAAGCTAGAAAGAAGCTCTAAAAGGCCACCCCCACAACGACTTACTTTTTCAACAAGGCCATACCTACTCCGACAAGACCACACCTTCAATAGTGCCAATCCCTGGGCCAAACATGTACCAAAAAACACAATTATAAAAGTTAGCCACCACTAATAAAACTTCCAGGTTTATATCATCTTGGTTTATAAATTTTCTCATGACTCAATTTTATAATATCTTTAGCAACAGGGTTGACTATCAAACTCTGGATGTTGACCAAGAGCAATAGCCAGTCTGTAATGTGTATGGATGGGAAGGTATCTATGGAAAACCACTGAACAACAATTGCAAAAGAAGTAACATCAATCTGTTGATAGAATTTGTATTTCCTAGACCAGGTGTCTTTAAATTTATTGTTCTCATGCTGCAGGTTAACTCCATTTAAATTGCAAGGATTCTCAGCCTTCATAATGATTCAACCCTTTAATACAGTTTTTTGCCTTGTGGTGACCAACCTCCAACTACAAAATTATTTTGTTGCTTTTATTTACAGTTATGACATTAAGTCATAACTGTAATTTTGCTATTGTTATGAATTGTAATGTTAATATCTGATATATAATATATCTGATATATGAGCTCCCCCCAAAGGAGTTGCAACACACAGGTTGAAAACAGCTACTCTTGTGTGTGTGTGTGTGTGTGTGTGTAATTTGTTTGTTTGTTTTGCCTCTTTGTCAAAACCCAGATGGATGTAAGAGCATAGCTTAATATCAGGGTTCTCACTATTACTCCATTAGTCAATGTGTCTGTTCTTATGATATTAACATATTGTTTTTAATACTATGACTTGTAATCAACTAGAAATTATGAATGGTAATGGGTCCAACTCTGTTTTACTGTTTTATTATTTAAGATTATCTGGACTACCCTGCTCATTTATGATTCTGTATTAGTTTTTAGAATCTTTTCCCCCTATTCTATGAAGCTTTTTATTGGAATTATGATGGGGTGCATTTAAACCTTTAGATTGATTCTGGTAGGATTCCATATAACAATATTAATCCTATTATATTTGAACATGGAAAGGCATTCCATTTTCTGGTTTCTTATTCCAGTTTTTCTGTGTCTTAAAGTTTTCATTGTATCAGATTCAATGCATTTGCATCAAAAGTTTAACACAATTAATTACAGTTCTTGATAGAACCCTTCTTACATTCATATGGAAAAGAAAAATAGTGTGTTATTCACATTTTCTATTACTGTGAAAAGACACAATAACCAAAGCATATTTGTTATAAGAGACAACATTTAATTGGGGCTGACTGACTTGTTCTGAGGTTCAGTCCATTATCATCATTGAGAGTAGAGCAGAGTCCAAGATGGAGGAGCTGTGAGAAGGAGCTGTGTCTTCTGCATGCAAACAGGTGAAAGCTAGCTAGCATATAGCCACAAGGAGGTCCTCAAAGCCCAACCCCACTGTCACACATCTACTCCAAGGAGGTCACACCTTTTAACAGTGCTATTGCCTTAGTCAAGTATATTGAAACCACACATTCCACTCCCTGACTAAAATAAGCTTGTTCAAATGGATGAGTCTATTGTGGCCATAACTATTGATACTATAACAGAAAATATACTTAATCAAACTCAGATGTCCCATAGACCCTAGGAGGTTCAAGAATATTAAAAGTCCAAATTCATTGTCTCTTCTTGCATACACACAATCTCTAAAGTATAATCCCCTATAAAATCAAAAGAAGATGTAGATCACATGTGTCTAAAATGACAGGATATATACTGCCATTTAAAAATGTCATACTGAGAAAGTTCCAGACTAAAGGAAGACAAAACCACAGCTTCTCAAAATGTAACTCTGAAGTTTCCATGTCTGAACATCTATGTTCCAAAGAGATGGGCACCCACATTCATAAAATAAACTTTACTAAAGCTAAAAGCATGCATAATAGTGGGAGACTTCAACACCACATTCTAATCATTGGACAGTCCATGGAAACCCAAAGTTAACAGAGACAGAATGAAAGTAACAGCTGTTACTGACAATGGAATAACAGATATCGAAAGAATATTTCATCCTAAAACAGAAGAATATACCTTCTTCTCTGTACCTCATGGTACCTGCTACAAAGTTCACCATCCTCTTGATCACAAACAAAAGCTTGAACTGATACAAGAAAACTGAAATAATCTGATGCATCCTATTAGATCTCCGTGGACTAAGGCTGGTCTTCAAGAGCAACAAAAACAACAGAAAGCCCCCATAAACATGGAAGCAGAACAATACCCTACTCAATGCAAGGTGGTCAAGGAAGAAATAAGAAGACATTTTAGAATTTAATGAAGATGAAGGTACAACATATTCAAATTTATGGGACACAATGAAAGCAGTGCTAAGTATAAAATTCATAGTTCTGAGAGCCTCCAAAAAGAAACCGGAGACAGCATACACTAGCAGCTTAATAGCACACCTGAAAGAAAGAGCAATTATCAAATTCATCTGGAACAACAAAAAACCCAGGATAGCTAAAACTTTTCTCAGCAACAAAAGAAAATCTGGGGGGAATCAGTATCCCTGACCTCAAACAATACTACAGAGCAATAGTGTTAAAAACTGCATGGTATTGGTACAGTGACAGACAGGAGGATCAATGGAACAGGATTGAAGATCCAGAAATGAACCCACACACCTATGGCCACTTGATCCTTGACAAAGAGGCTGAAAACATCCAATGGAAAAAAGATAGCCTTTTCAACAAATGGTGCTGGTTCAACTGGAGGTCAGCATGCAGAAGAATGCGAATTGATCCATCCTTGTCTCCTTGTACTAAGCTCAAATCCAAATGGATCAAGGACCTCCACATAAAGCCAGACACTCTGAAGCTAATAGAAAAGAAACTGGGGAAGACCCTTGAGGACATCGGTACAGGGAGAAAGTTTCTTAACAGAACACCAATAGCGTATGCTCTAAGAGCAAGAATTGACAAATGGGACCTCATAAAATTACAAAGTTTCTGTACGGCAAAGGACACCATCAAGAGGACAAATCGGCAACCAACAAATTGGGAAAAGATCTTCACAAATCCTACATCAGATAGAGGGCTAATATCCAATATATATAAAGAACTCAAAAAGTTAGACTCCAGAAAACCGAACAACCCTATTAAAAAATGGGGTACAGAGTTAAACAAGGAATTCTCACCTGAAGAAATTCGGATGGCGGAGAAGCATCTTTAAAAAAGCTCAACTTCATTAATCATTAGGGAAATGCAAATCAAAACAACCCTAAGATTTCATCTTACACCAGTCAGAATGGCTAAGATTAAAAATTCAGGAGACAGCAGGTGTTGGAGAGGGTGTGGAGAAAGAGGAACATTCCTCCACTGCTGGTGGGGTTGCAAATTGGTACAACCACTCTGGAAATCAGTCTGGCGGTTCCTCTGAAAACTGGGCACCTCACTTCCAGAAGATCCTGCTATACCACTCCTGGGCATATACCCAGAGGATTCCCCACCATGTAATAAAGATACATGCTCTGCTATGTTCATAGCAGCCCTATTTATAATTGCCAGATGCTGGAAAGAACCCAGGTATCCCTCAACAGAAGAGTGGATGCAAAAAATGTGGTATATCTACACAATGGAGTACTATTCAGCCATTAGAAACAATGAATTCATGAAATTCTTAGGCAAATGGATGGAGCTAGAGAACATCATACTAAGTGAGGTAACCCAGACTCAAAAGGTGAATCATGGTATGCACTCACTAATAACCTAGAAAACTGGAATACCCAAAACATAATCCACACATCAAATGAGGTACAAGAAGAAAGGAGGAGCGGCCCCTGGTTCTGGAAAGACTCAGTGAAAGAGTGTTCGGCAAAACCGGAACAGGGAAGTGGGAAGGGGTGGGTGGGAGGACAGGGGAAGAGAAGGGGACTTACGGGACTTTGGGGGAGTTGGGGGCTAGAATAGGGGAAATCATTTGAAATGTAAATAAATTATATCGAATAAAAAAATACCAGAGTACATTATTAAAAAATATATAAATTACCTTAAAAATTTTTTTGTAATTTTATGAGGTCCCATTTGTCGATTCTTGATCTTAGAGCATAAGCTCTTGGTGTTCTATTGAAGAACATTTCCCCTGTGCCCATGTACTCAAGGGTCTTCCCCAGTTTCTTTTCTATTAGTTTCAGTGTGTCTGGATTTATGTGGAAGTCTTTGATACACTTGGAGTTTAGCTTAGTACAAGGAGATGGGACTTTTGGGGAGTGGGGGTCCAGAAAAGGGGAAATCATTTGAAATGTAAATAAATATATCAATAAATTAAAAAATAGAAAAAAAAGAATGGATAAATTTGCATTCTTCTGCATGCTGACCTCCAGTTGAGCCAGAACCATTTGTTGAAAAGGCTATCTTTTTTCCACTGGATGGTTTCAGGTCCTTTGTCAAAGATCAAGTGACCATAGGTGTGTGGATTCATTTCTGGGTCTTCAATCCTATTCCACTGATCTACCTGCCTGTCACTGTACCAGTACCATGCAGTTTTTCACACTATTGCTCTGTAGTACTGCTTGAGGTCCAGGATACTGATTCCCACGGAAGTACTTTTACTGTTGAGAAAAGTTTTAGCTATCCTGGGTTTTTTGTTATTCCAGATAAACTTGAGAATTGGTCTTTCTAACTCTATGAAGAACTGAGTTGGGAATTTGATGGGGATTGCATTCAATCTGTAGATTGCTTTTGGTAAGATGGCTATTTTTACTATATTAATCCTGCCAATCCACGACCATGGAAGATCTTTCCATTTTCAGAGGTCTTCTTCCATTTTCTTCTTCAGAGACCTGATGTTCTTCTCATACAGATCTTTCACTTGCATGGTTAGTCACACCAAGATACATTATATTGTTTGTGGCTATTGTGAAGGGTGTCATTTCACTAATTTCTTCCTCAGCCTGCTAATCCTTTGCATATAGGAAGGCTGCTGATTTGCTTGAGTTGATTTTATAACTCCAGAGAGCCAAATAACCCTATTAAAAATGGGGTACAGAGCTAAACAAAGACTTTTCACCCAAAGAACTTCCAATGGCTGAGAAGCAACTGAAAAAAAAATGTTCAACCTCAGTAGTCATTAGGGAAATGAAAATCAAAACAACCTTGAGATTTCACCTTATACCCATCAGAATGGCTAAGATTAAAAACTCAGGAGACAGTAGGTGTTGGTGAGGATGTGGAGAAAGAGAAACAGTCCTCCACTGCTGGTGGGAATGCAGCTTGGTACAACCACACTGGAAATCAGCCTGGTGTTTCCTCAGAAAACTGAA
Source organism: Apodemus sylvaticus (assembly GCF_947179515.1). NCBI lineage: Eukaryota > Metazoa > Chordata > Mammalia > Rodentia > Muridae > Apodemus > Apodemus sylvaticus. Next base: position 25,249,644 of record NC_067473.1, read on the forward strand.
CATAATACTTCTGGAGGACCCTGCAATACCACTTCTGGGCATATACCCAGAGGATTCCCTGGCATGCAATAAGGACACATGCTCCACTGTGTTCATAGCACCCCTATTTATAATAGCCAGAAGCTGGAAAGAACCCAGATGTCCCTCAATGGAGGAATGGATACAGAAAATGTGGTATATTTACACAATGGGATACTACTCAGCAATTAAAAACAATGAATTCATGAAAGTCTTAGGCAAATGGTTGGAACAGGAAAATATCATCCTAAGTGAGGTAACCCAATCACAAAAGAACACACATGGAATACAGTCACTGATAAGCAGATAGCTCAGAAACTCTGAATACCTAAGACAAAATTCAGACATCAAATGACGTTCAAGAAGAAGGAAAGAGATGTCCCTGGTCCTGAAAATGCATTGTAGGGGAATACCAGGACAGAGAAGTAGGAGGGGGTTGATAGGAGAATGGGTGGAGGGAACAGTGCTTAAGGAACTCATGGGGAGGGGGGAACTGGAAAGGGAAAATCATTTTGAATGTAAACAAAGAATATTGAAAATAAAATATTATATACATGTAATATTATATATATTATATACATATAATATATATAATATATATGTATACATATATATACATATACATACGTATATATATACATATATATATACATATATATATATATATGTATATATATATATATATATATATATATATATATATATAAGAAGTTTCCACCAGCCCATCTTAACAGTTCTCACAGCAACCCAAGACCTAGTATACTTTTAGTCTTTACACTTTTCCTTTTTCTACTTTGTTTATTAGATATATTCTTCCACTTACATTTCAAATGTTATCCCCTTTTCTCATTCTCCACCCCCTGCAAGTCTCATAACCATCATCCCTCCCCCCTCTTCCCAATCGACCCTCTACTACTTGCCTGTCCAAGCAGTCCCCCACATTGAAGCATCTAGTCTTTTGAGGCCCAGGGGCCTCTCCTCCCTTTGATGTCCAACAAGGCCATCTTCTGCTTCCTATGTGTCTGGAGCCAGGGGAAACTCCATGTGCACTCTCTGGTTGATGGTTTTGTCCCTGAGAGCTCTGGGAGTACTGGGTGGCTCATATCATTGCTCCTCCTATGGTGCTGGAAACCTCTTCAGCAACTTGGATCCTGTCTCTAGCTCTCCCATTGTGGACCCTGTGCTCAGTTCAAATGCAGGCTGAAAGTCTCCCTGTCTGTATTTGTCATGCTCCAGCAGAGCCTCCCAGGTGACAACTATATCCAGGTATAGTCACCAAGCACTTGTTGGCCTCCACAATAGTGTCTGGGTTTTGTATGTGTGTATGAGATGGATCACTAGATGGGGTAGTCACTGGATGGTCTTTCCCTCAGACTCTGCTCCACACTTTGTCTTTGTATCTCCTTCTGTGGGAATTTTATTCCCCCTTCTATGAAGGTCAAGAGTATCCATACTTTATTCTTTCTTCTTCTTGAGCATCATTTGATAATGTGAATTGTGTCTTGGGGATTTCAAGCTTCTTGGCAAATATCCACTTATCGGTGAGTGCATAGCATATGTGATCTTCTGTGATTAGATTACCTCACTCAGGATGATATTTCCAATTCCACCCATTTGCCCCAAAATTTCATGCATTCATTGATTTTAATAGCTGAGTAGTATTCCATTGTACAAATATACCACATTTTCTGAATCCATTCCTCCATTGAGGGACATCTGGGTTCTTTCTAGCTTCTGCTATTATAAATAGGGCTTCTATGAACTTAGTGGAGCATGTGACCTTATTACATGGTGGAGAATCCTCTGGGTATATGCCCAGGAGTGTTATAAATGGTTCCTTTGCTAGTATTATACCCATTTTTCTGAGAAACTGCCAAACTGATTTCCAGAGTGGTTGTATCCTAGCCAGCACCTAATGTCTACTGAGTTTTTGATCTTAGACATTTTGACTGGTTTGAGGTGAATTCTCAGGGCTGTTTGGATGTGCATTTCCCTAATGACTAATGAAGTAATACATTTCTTTAGGTGCTTCTCAACCATTCAATATTCCTCAGGTGAAAATCCTTTGTTTACCTCTGTACCCCATTTTTAAGGGGGATATTTGTCTCTCTGGAGTCTACCTTCTTGAGTTTTTGGTATATCTTGGATATAAGCCCTCTGTTGGATATAATGTTGGTAAAGATCTTTTCCCAATTTGTTGGTTGTCATTTTGTCCTTTTGACAATGTCCTTTGCCTTACAGAAACTTTGTAATTTTATTAGGTCCCATTTGTCAATTCTTGATCTTAGAGCATAAACTATTGGTATTCTGTTTAGGAAATTTTTCCCCTGTGCCCATGTTCTCAGGGCTCTTCCTCAGTTTCTTTTCTGTTAGTTCAGTGTGTCTGGTTTCATGTGGAGGTCCTTGATCCACTTGGACTTGATTTTTGTACAAGGAGATAAAAATGGATCAGTTTGCATTCTTCTGCATGTTAGCCAGCAATTGAACCAACACCATTTGTTGAAAAGGCTATCTTTTTTCCACTGGATGTTTTTCCGCTTCTTTGTCAAATATCAAGTGACGGTAGGAGTGTGGCTTAATTACTGGGTCTTCAATTCTGTTCCATTGATCTACCTGCCTGTCACTGTACAATGGCCAAGTCCTAGTGATCCAAGCATCTCAACATTAAGCCACATACACTGCATCTATCAGAAGAGAAAGTGGGTAAGAGCCTCGAACACATAGGCAAAGGGGAAACCTTCCTAGACAGAGTACCAATGGCTTATGCTTTAAAATCTAAGACAAATGGCACCTCACAAAATTGCAAAACTTCTGTAAGGCAATGGACACTGTCAATAAGACAAAACAGCAACCTACAGATTGAGTAATTTTTTTCCAACCCTATATCTGATAGTGGGCACATACCTAAAATATACAGAGAACTCAACAAGTTAGACTCCAGAGAACCAAATAGCCCTATGAAAATAGAGGAGTACTGAGTTAAAGAGAAATCTCAGAGAATGCCCAAGAAGTACTTAAAGAAATGTTCAACATCCTTGATCAACGGGGAAATACAAATCAAAACAACTTTGAGAATTGACCACACAGGTTACAGCAAATGATAGCCAGGCTGTGGGTAAAAATGAACAATCCTCCATTTTTGGTGGAACTGCAAGCAAGCAAAACAACTTCAGAAATCAATCTGGCAGTGCCTAACAATATTAGAAATAGTTTTACCTGAAGACCTAGCTATACCACTACTGAGCATATACCCAAAAAATATTTCAACACATAACAAGGACACATTTTTTACTATGTTCATAGCAGACTTATTTATAATAGCCAGAAGCTAGAAATAACTCAGATGTCCCTCTACAGAAGAATGAATACAGAAAATATGGTTACAGAATGAAGTACTACTAAGCAATTAAAATAATGACTTCATACAGTTTACAGGCTAATGCATAGAACTAGAAAATATCATCCTGAATGAGGGAACCCAGACACAAAGTAACATACATGTTATGTGTTTACTGATAAGTGGATATTTGACCTAAGATTCACAATGCCCATGATACAACCCACAGCCACTATGGAGCTTAGAAGGAAGGGAGACCAGGGCATGGCTGCTTCAGTCCTGCATTGTGGACATAACAGGATGATGGTGGGAGGAGGAGGATGAGGAGACCTGGGAGGGAGGGAGAGTGTAGGTGGAGGATATAAGGGGACAGTGTCAGGTACTGGTGAGGATAAGAGGGAGGTACAGAGGGTCTGGAAATAGAACAAAAATATATAGCAGGGATGGTGAGAAACTGGGGATAGCCACCTGAGGGACACAGACAACAGGTAAACATGAGGCTCCCAGGACCCAAAGAGGATGACTTTAGCTGAAATGCACAGAGAAGGGAGAGATAGATCCTGCAGAGACCACCTCCTAGGAAAACCTCCCCACACTCCCATGATCCCCAGGGACCACCCTCCTTCAAGGGATGGTGCCACCAACTCATTTCAAAATGTGCAATCCAAAAATGTTCCTGAGCAAAAGAAGAGCAGAGACTACACATAGTCCAGAGACAGAAGGAAGGGCCACCCAGGAACTGCCCTACCTGGAGATCCATCATGTCTGCAGACACCAAACCAGACACTGTTGCTGTGGTAAAGAGGTGCTTGCTGACAGGATCCTCTCGTGAAGGTTCTTAGAGAAGTCTGTCCAGCAACTGACCATTGGAGCCAACCATTAGACTGAGCTCAGGGAACCTGGTGGAGGAGCTGGCAGAAAACCTGGAGGAGCAGAGGGGAATTGAAACACTGTTAGAAGAACAACATCTGTTGCCAGGACCACCCAGTGCCCCCCAGTGACTAGACCACAAACTTGGAAGTATGGAGCGAGGGATGGATAGCTCCAGATACATTGTAGCAGAGGATGGCCTTGCTTGACAGCAATGGAGAGGAGGCACTTAGTACTGTGGAGCTTTGATGCTCTGAAGCAGTAGGGCAGGAGAGGGTGGGTGAGTGGGGGAGCGCCCTCATACAGGCAAAGGCGAGTGGGAAAGGGCAGATGTTGTTTGAGGGGTTGTTGGAGGGGCAAGCAGGAAGTGGTATATTATTTCAGATGTAATCAAATGGAATAATTAATAAATACATTTAAGAAATACACATATGACAGCCATTTAATTTTAGCAATGAAAACTCGGGAGCCAGATGCTGAGGTGAAAACCTGCCTGGTCAGAGTGGCAGGGAAAGCCCTCAGCTGACCCTCCCACTCCACACTGTCCTCAATATCTTTCAACTTAAAGACCTTCCTTTGGTTTACTTATATTCATTCCCTTTCAAGGGTTACTTGCTCTGGCTCTTGTCCTGGAGTTGATCTCCTTTTGTTTTGCAATACAGGTGTGTGCTAGGGCTGAGCCACAGGACAAGAAAGTAAAATGAACCGAAAGCTCTTGGGTTCAAGGTCTGTGCTAGGGCTGGGCTAAACTGTAAAATCATTTGTTTGTTTGTTTGTTTTCAGTAAATAACACACTATTGTAGTTTACAATCAGAACAAATATCCTGCAACATAAGTTAGCAATGTTACCTTCATTATAGAAATCCAGCTGTCAGTTGTTCTGGTTGTTCCCAGGCACGTCTGAGAGCATCATCATGAGAACAAAATGATCCCAAGGAAGATCAGAACTGGGCTCTTGAAGGTGTTTCACATGGCCAATAGGCACCTAAAAAAGCACCAAGTACACCCCTGATACTTATCACAATGGATAAATCACCCATCCTAGTGTCACACAATGTATTGTAAGATGTCACCAGGCTCAGTGTTCTAAGTGCTCCTAAATGGAAAGGTTCATGTCTAGGGGTCACTCAACAAACCAAACAAACACTGAATTCAGTTAAACAGAAATGGTTTATTGAATGCATACCTCAAGACAGATCAATCATGGCAACAGATCAATAATATGCACTACCTATTTCTCAGGGCCAGCTCTGTGTTAAAACCACAAGAGCTCATGCACAAGGGCTGGAAATGCTGCCCTATGTGGACCCTGACTTGAGCTATTTTCGACATAATAGTAATACTGACCTTGAATTTGATGGGTCTATGGGATGTACATAGATGTGGAAATTAATAAGATTAACAAACCTCATAACATACAGATCATTACATAGTACGTGGTCAATGTGACCCTGCTCTGAATCAAGATTTTATTTTATTTTGTTTTACATCCGTGACTGGTAGGCATATTACAGCAACATTATGAAATAGATGGCTGTGATGTGACAAGTTTGCTACAGACTTGCAAGGGGGAAAGGCTTATCAAGAAGAATTGTACCATTAGGAAAGATATCTGCATGACCTTCCCATGTTTAGATAAGTTCTGTGGCCTCAACCTGAGCTCCTTGAAAGAACAGAGACTGTTTGTTACCTGAAAGGAGGGGGCCTGAGCAGTGTTGCGCAGCCTTCGCAGTCCCCATTCCACCTCACTCTGTCCCTGCAGGGGGTCCCCAAGTGTCCTTCCACATTTCCTGTGAACTGGGTCTAAGCACACAAATTCCAGGACACAGTGCTGGTGACCCCCTCATCACTTATGCTCCATTTTCCGTGACTGTACATGTGTAGGCAAATGCAGTGTGCTCACTTGTTATTGATGCTCTTCACATCTTACTGAGGGCAGCAACTGCTGGACTACACCCAATTCTCTAAAAGACGTGGGCTCTGGGGAAATGTATTAAGATAAATCTGGGATAGAGGTGCATGAACTCTGCCCTGGACTGAACTAAGGAATGTGAGGTGGGAGAAAGATGTATATTTAAATAGTCCACTAAGTTCACATTGTGTCTGCTTGATTCAATCTCAGGACAAAGAAGTGGAGTATCTCTGATGGCTTCTGTCTAGCCCCTTGAAAGGTTCCCTGGGCTTTAGCCTCAGCACTTGATACTTCATAATGGGGCACCCGCACTCAGGGGAGCTAGAGATTGTCATTGGCACAGTATCATGCTAGCAGCAGTGGATAATACTCAGTAGTTCAGAAGTTAATACCCACTTTCATCTGTTATTAATGTGGTCCCAGGGAAAGAGAGAACAAAATCTTTAGAAAAGAAAGATTATCTCCACTTCTCTGTCCTCCCAGAATGAAAGACTCCTAAGGAGAGTATGGTAAGTTCTTTATAATAGACAAGGATTCATAGCCGAGCCCTTGGATGTATGGTATTTTTCAGTTTTGTTTCCTGTAACAGGCTCCCAAATATTCCATGTTGTCCTCTACCTGGCATGCCAAGTTAAATTTGAGCTCAGATATTCCTGCTTCCACTTTCTAATGTGTAGGTTTACAAGTGGGGCTCCTGGGACTCTTAGGTCAGCCCTACTCACTGAGAGAGACCTGGGTTTTTTAATGCTGAGGCCTTACCAGTATAGCCACAGCCATTTTGTTCCATGTCTGCCCCCTGTTTCAGATTGTTGCTTTTATATGCAATAATTGACACAGAAAAAGTAACTTGACTAAGAGCAAGGTCATGGGGATCACATCCTGTTGTGCTCTGTATGATGTTTGTTAACTTTATAATGTTCTAAAAACCTTTACATGGGATCCATCAAATTAAGAGGACCTGAGTTCAGTTCCCAGCATCCACATGGCTGGTTCACAAGAAAGTCCAGCTCTGAGGAGCCTGATGCCCTCTTCTGAACTCCACGTACAACTGAACACATGTGGCAAATGCTCACAAAGACACACACACACACACACACAAAACACACACACACACACACACACACACACACACACACACACACACAGGAGCTAAAAGCAATCCACCCGAGATGCATGAAGCAACATGAATATCAATAGTAACACAATGCTAAGTATCCTGTTTGCTAAAGAACAAATGGGAAGCAGCAAAACTATTGAGATATAGTTTCTGACAAGAGAATGCAGAATAATTTTTAAAATAGGCATGGATTTAACATGACACCCATGATGATTACATCTCCAAACGGAAAATATCCCTGTGGATGCCAAGGGCTCAATGGCCAGCCAGTCTAGGTAAAATGGCAGGCTACAGCTCCAAAGAGAGACCCTGTGTCTAAACGGAAAGTGGGTGTTATAGAGGGAGCCCAACATGGATTCTGTCTTTGCATGTGCGTGTGCACATGCATACTAGACAGAAACAAAGAAACAGAGACTAAGTAAATTATTTCCTGAAACAATCGATAAAAGGGAAGTTGGTAGCAGATAAACAAGATCTGAAGGCATTGGCAGTCAATGTAAATACAGGGGCAAAAATGTCAGCACAATAAGAAGCAATGAATGAATGTTAGAGAGGAAAAGTCTATGCTGCCTGTGTCAGAAAATTGATGTCAGGAATAAAGGAAGCTTATGAGAAGAATAAATATTTAAACTTGCCTTGTTAGATGGAAATTTACACTCACACTAATATAAAAGAGAAAATAGTATGTTAATCCGGTGACCACAGAACTGTGACAAAAACCTACTTCAAAAGGAAGTTTTAATAAATTCCAAAGCGATTTATCACTCAGATCACATTCTTTCATCAAGATGAAACAAGAGGGAAAGGTTAGTGTCTAAACACTAGCATCTGCTTGACAGTCTCTCATTGGCTCTCCTTGGTAACCTCTGATTGGTTCCTAAAGCAGGAAGAATGGACTCGCCCCCTTCCAGGGTTGCTTAACTGTTTACAGAGCCTGGGAATCAGAGCAGAGGTTTAGCTTGGCTTCAAATGGTGGCAGTGACAGAATTGGCCACTAGATGGCAATGGTACTTCTTATTTATCTTCATTTACCAGAGAGCTTCAATGGTTCCATTAATCCCTATGCAACATAAAGACTAGGTTTTCTTTTCTTTTCTTTCTTTTCTTTCTTTTTTTTTATTTTTAGGACGTTTATTGTCACATTATTTAATTTTTTTCAGTAATAGATGAGGTCAAATACCTCCTGCTTTTCCAACATTGCAACATAAAAGACAATAGTCAAGGTAACAGTGAAATTAAAATTAAAAAATACATATACAAAAATCTAAGGTCTGGGAGGAAACCTGACTACAATCTACATGTAGAAACGTGCAAATGACCCCAGCCTTGTCTTCGGATTGCACCACTTCACAGATCACAGAGTGGGGTGTCCTGTCACAGAAGACTCAGCCAGGCTCAGCTCCAGGGGTGGTGGCCTCTGCCCATTCACATGGGTTCTGCTCAGCTGAGGTTCACATCTTGCTACTCACGTGCTGCCGGCTTTCAGAGACTGGTACATATGTGCAGGCTATCAGAGGACAGCGCTCTCCCTGGCAACCCCACACTCACCTCGGTCACTGTGGCCCAGCAGTGGCTGGGAACAGGTTGTCTGTTTGAAGTCTCAGCACTGAGATACAGGGGGCACTTGGCGAGGGCTGCTCACTGTGTGTGGACCTGAAACCCCCAAGGATCCCTGAAAGGTTGCTGGTCCCTGGTACTAACCTGGCCACACCCCTCAGCTTGTGAAGACTTGGTGAAGCAGGCAGACAGCTGTTCTCTCCTCACAGGAAAGAGCCAGAAGCTCAGCAAGCACTGATATAAACCGTTGAGCACAGAGGGGAAGCAAGTGAGCGAGAGACTGCTACTTCCTAGTCAGAGCACTGCAATAAAGAGGGCTCTAAGAAGTGGTCCCATTCTGTCTCCTAGCTTGCCATCTGCTCTAAGAATCCTGTGTGTCTGGTGGCTGAAATGAGATGCAATAGGGATCAAGTGTCAGCAGCAGTTCAGTTGCAGACAGGGCCCTTATATGAGTTAGGGAGCTAAAGAACACTCTGGAGAAGGTATAATTCACACCCGAGCTCCCAGAAAGTAATTAATGTACAGAGGGGCAGGCCTGGAATGCAATATATTAAAAAAAACAGTGGGATGACTGCCAGGAGACTGGACATGACAGGCCAAGTCTTAGGAGGTAACGCTGAGGTCCCCAGCCTTCTGCACCCTCATGGACCAGGGCAAGGAGGGTGCCAACTGGCTTTGTATGCACAGCAACAGAATGCAGCCTGCCAGACTGCTCTGAGAGCAGAGCATGCTGTGTGAAGGCAATGGTGAGGATGGTGTGCAGAGCCCAGGGCGGCTCCTGAACGGCCAGAGGCTGGGGCCCTCAAAGAAGCCAAGACTGAAGATGCTCTAGGCCTACAGAGCATCTCTGGCCACTGTAACAGCCCAGGACAGGGGACACTACAGGCCACCATCAAGTATGACAACCTACAAAGCACTTGGTTATGCATCTTTGCCATGGGCTGTGGAGGGACAGGCGAAGGAGTAGAGAGCACCACTATGTTTGCACAGGCTGGCCAGAGCTGCCACCTTTCCACACTGTGACCTGCTGGGCATGGAGCCATGGAGAGTGGCTTCCAGGGCACTAAGCAGGGACACAGCTCCCACCTGTTCTCTACAGTAGGGAGAGTGAACCCCTGACCCGGCCTCTTTGCTCATCCTGAAATGCCTGAGAGCAGAGCCTTTGAAAGCGATGGCACAATCTTAAAGGCAGTGTGGTCACTTTGGGAGGTGGCACTGAGGCCTGAGCTTGGCCACTCTGAGCTTAGCTGCATCGCTTGCCCCTCTACAGCCTAATGTGAGGCCAAGCTTCCAAGTTCGTGTGTCTCAGTGAGAACCTGCATGTCAGAGGGAAGAGTCGTCTGCAAGATCAGCTGGGGTTGTGTTTCATTAATGGGAGCACCGGTGTGTGTCTATGCAAACCTGAACCTTGGTTAAGTTGTGTCAGCAAGGAAGAGTTTCTGAAGGGAGGGAGGAAGCTGTGTTCCAAGGTTTTACAAATCAATACCAGGGCTATGGAGTGGATTCAGCGGTTTTGCAGTCCCTGACTCAGTAGCTCACACTGACTCACCCAAGTCCTTCTGCCAGGAGTTTGCTGTTGTGGCTGCTAGTCCAGTATTCTAGGGTCAGGTATTGGATGGCATACATTTGAGACAAACACTGCAGGTCCATGCAGGAGGCAGACACATCAGAGACACATGGCCACAGGCCAAGGAAGCCATGAGAGGACGGCAGAGGGACTGTCTCTCACTGCAACATGATGTCTTTCAGGTTCTCCTGCAGGATCATGTCCTTCACAGCATGAAACAGGACAGGATGCTCTTGGTGTCTATGGCAGTGGTGAAGTGGTGGAACAGGGGTTGCTCAGTTCCTGCGCTTCCTGTCAAAGCACTGCACTAGGTAGTGCTGACATCCTCCAGCCATGCGGGGTCACCCTTGAAATCAGTGAAGAGCTTCTAAATGCTCACCAACTTCACCTTCTCCACCAGGAGGTCCATCGTGTTGAGGAAGAGGATGATAGAAACATTGAAGAAGAGCTTGTTGTTGACAATGGTCTTGAAGATGTTCATGGACTCCATCAGTAGGATGGTGCACCTGATCTCCATGAGGACCTGGTCGTACTCACTCGAGGACTCCATGAACAGGATGGATGTGATCCCATGAAAGCACTGGAAACACTTCTGGCACTGCAACCTCTGGCCGCCCACATCCACCATCTTAAATGAGATTTTCTTTATAATAAAGTCATGTTCCACGATTCCCTTGGTGGCCTTTCTAGCCAGCAGGATGTCTTGTTTACTGGGGAAGTAGTTCAGTTGGCCAATCCAATCTAAGTTATCCAGGAAGTACTTCACTGATTCATCGAGCTGTAACTCACTTCTGAGGCTGAAGGCTTCCCTGATCCCCGAGTCTCTCCAGAGTGCACGCAGCACTGGCACAAGGAGCTGGAAGATGGCAGGCTCCACAGGCAGGCCTGCCTTGTTCTCAAGGCCATCAGAAACATCGCTGCTTCTCCTTCTCAGAGTGGTGCCAGGGAATGCTGAGCTTGTCCCGAGGGTCTACAAGCATCCTTGGGCCTCGCCATTAAGTTTGCAGCCAGTGCAGACCTCCTTGTCCATTCTGGCATGCGAGTCTCAGGACCACAGCTAGAATCTTCTGAGACGAAAGCCTCAATTGGGAGACTGCAGAGATCAAAGTAATCTTAAGGAAGTTGTTGAAGATGGATGGTGTAGAGGAACTCCAGCAGCGCCTTCTGGTGGAACTCCAGGCCCTGGATGATGTGCATCTGCTTGAGGAAGGTGGACTCGCTGCTCTAGCCTGCACCCAGCAGCAGGATCTTGACCAGCCGCCACAGCTCAGCATTGATGTCTCAGTTGTGCCACCAGGCCTGGTGCTTGAGTCATGCACTGTGCCTGCCCTGCGCTCTCAGTCTAAGGCCTCTAAAGGCAACAAGCAGCTGCTGAGGGTCTGCACTATCTGGACATGGCCTTCCTCAGGCCTCGGCCCTGACCCACTGGGGGCCTCATGCCATGCACACCCCTCAGCTGGCACGGCCCTCCCTGGCCAGGCTCTTCCCTGTCCTCCTCTCCGTCATGCTGTGTCCACCTTCACCGCTGCTGCCCAGAGGCTTTCACTCACCTGGCCAGCTGAGGGGCGGAGGGGAAGGCGAAGACTAGCTTTTCAGATTCAATTCTGGGCCCTTCAGGGTTTGTCTCAAATAGCTAATAATGAGAATATGATATTTATGGTTAATAAGGTATTGTCTCATAAACATAATATTCCTTGTTTATTCTTTCAGATTGCTAAAGCACTTATGGGTCCTTTAAGAGATATGGGCAAGACATTTGCTGTATGCTAAACTGTTAGGGGAAAAAATTGAAGCATTCTAAGATGTTTCTAATTTGAATATGTGATAAATTGTCTCATGTTAACAACACAAGGATATAAATTCACAAAGTAAGTCTTGAAAAAATCTATCTTGTGTATTTAATTTCAGGTAATAGAAAAAACAGAAACAAAAACTGACAAATGGGAAGCAACTCTACTTAAAGATTCTATGGGAGGAAACCATAAGTCAGGAAGTTGCTCCTATTCCAAATCCCCCTGGTGAAGTGTAATACCATTTCCTTTAGGACAGGCTTCCTGGGAGGACGAAGACCATCTGCAGATGTGGACTGTAACACCCTGGCATCCTAGGATGTGCATCTGAGGCTCCCAGTCAGAGAAGTGCAAGCCATCTCTGTCTGGTAAACCAACAGAATAGTTTCAGAGCTGTCATAGCAAGAAGCTCTCAGATAAAAGCCTGATGCACAGAGGTGTGAGCATGTGCACAGCTTATGGCCAACTAAACCGTGTTTCTAGTATTGGTCATCCTAGTAATCTTTCACACTAGTTCCTTCTGACAGCTTACACATGCTTCCTAAATCATAAGGATGCTTCCAAAGTCAACAGTGGATTCCACTTCTGAATAAGAAGAAATCAATCTGGTGGTTCCAAAGAAAACTGGAAATGGTTTTACCTGAAGACCCAGCTATACCACTTCTGGGCATACACCCAAAAATATTCTGACATATAAAAAGGACACATATTCCACTATGTTCATAGCATCCTTATTGATAATAATCAGAAGCCAGAAAGAACCCACATGCCCCTCTATGGAAGAATGGATACAAAAAGTATGGTTACAAAATAGAGTACTACTAAGCAATTAAAAAACAAATGACTTCATACAATTTTCAGGCAAATGGACGATCTAGAAAATATCGTGAGTGAGGTAACCCACACAAAGGAACACACATGGTATGTGTCTCCTGAAAAGTTGATATTTGCCCTAAAGTTCACAATGTCCAGGATACACCCCACAGACACTATGAATCTTAGAAGGAAGGGAGACCAGAGCGTAGGTGCTTCAGTCCTGCATTGAGGGGGTAACAGGATGATTGTGGGAGGTGGAGGTAGAGGAGACCTGGGAGAGAGAGGTGAGGGAGGAAATAAGGGGCAGTATTAGGTACTGGAGAGGATAGGAGAGAAGGAAAGAGGGTCTGGAAATGGAACAAAAATGGGTAGCAGGGGGGATGAGGAACTGGGTTAGCGATGTGAGGGACCCAGACACCAGGGAAACATGAGGTTCCCAGGACCCAAGGGGGAGGATTTTAGCCCTAATGTGCAGAGAAAGGGGAAACAGAACCTGTAGAGACCACCTAAATGGGATAGGTCCACCTCCACACACTCAAACAACCCTGAGACCCCCTCCTTAAAGGGATGATGCCACATACTCATTTTGAAATTTTAACCCATAAATGTTCCTCAGCAAAGGAAGAACAGGGACAACAAATGGAGCAGAGACAGAAGGAAGGGACATCCAGGGACTGCCCTACCTGGGGATCCATCATAATTGCAGACACTGATGGTGTGGTCAAGAGGTGTTTGCTGACAGGAACCTCTTGTGAAGGTTCTTAGGGAGGTCCAGCAGGCAACTTACCCTTGGTGCCACCCATTAGACTGACGTCAGGGAAACTGGTGGGGAAGCTAGGGGAAAAGCTGAAGGGTCAAGGGGAATTGCAACCCCATTGGAAGAACATCTATTGCCAGGATCACCCAATGTTCCCAGTGAGTAGACCATACACAGAGGAGTGTACAGGGAGGGATCTTTAGCTTCAGATACATTGTAACAGAGAATGGCCCTGCCTGACAGCAATGGGAGGAGAGGCCCTGAGACCTGTCAAGGATTGATGCCCCAGGGTAGTAGAATGCTGACTCTGTAGGGCAGGAAAGGGGGAGTGGTGGAGGCCCTCATACAGGCAAAGGGGAGGGAGAAAGGGACGATGTGGTTTGAGGGGTTGTTAGAGGCATAACCAGGAATTAGTATATCATTTGAGATGTATTCGAATGGAATGATTAATAAATACATTTAAAACAATACACATATGCCAATCATTTAATTTTCCCAATGAAGGCTCAGGAGCCAGATGCTGGGGTGGAAACCTGCCAGGTCAGAGAGGCAGGGAAAGCCCTCAGCTGACTTTGCTACTTCACTGACCTCCCAGAAGGAGAGCATTCTTTAACAGTCTCCACATTGTTTTAAATATCTTTCAACTTAAAGACCTTCCTTTTGTTTAGTTATATTGATTCCATGTCAACTGGTTCCTTGCTCTGCCTCTTGTCCTGAAGTTGGCATTCTTTTGCCTTGCAATAAAGGTGTGTACTTGAGCTAAGCCAAAGAACAATAAAGTACTTGTTTACAGTTAACAGAAAGCTCTTGGGTTAAAGGTCTGTGCTAGGTCTGAGCTACACCATAAAAAAAATGTATTCTGTAAATAACACAATCTTGGGGTTTACAATGTAATTGAATAAACTGCAAAATAAGTTAGCAATGTTCTCTCTGCTATAGAAATCATGATGGGAACACCATGGTCCCAAAGAAAATCAGAACTGGACTCTTGAAGCTGTTGCACATGACCAACAAGTACCTAAAAAGCACCAAAGAGACTCCTAATCCTTATCACAAGGGATAAATTACCCATTCCTCTTGTCACATATTTTAGGCCAAGATATCACCATTCCTAGCCTTGGCTCTTTGTCCTAGGTGCTGCTGAAGGGAAGGGTTGGTGTCTAGGGTTCACCCAACAAACCACAGGAACACTGAATTAAGTTAAACAGTGAAGGTTTGATGAATACACACCCCAAGATGGAATGAGGGCAACAGCTCAACCCTGAGCAGGAGACATTGCAGCAGGGAATGACCTTGCCTCAACAGGTGTGAGACCCTTAGTCCCATAGAAGATTGATCCCGTAGTGGAGTGGAGTGCTGAAGCACTAGGGGAGGAGAAGGTGCGTGGGTGGGGGAGCACCATCATACAAGCAAAGGGTCCTGACTCGAGCCATTTTAGATGTAATAGTACATATTGACCTTGAATGTGATGGGTACTAGGTGAAGGATATAGATGTGAAATTTCCTGATTAAAATTCTCACAACATACAGTACATAACATGGTACATGGACTGCATGACCCTGGTCTCAGTCAAGATTTTTTTCTTTTGTTTTACATGAAGGATTTGGAGGCATGTGACAACAACAATATGAAATAAATGGCGAGCAATTGACAAAGTTGCTACAGTTATGCAATGGCACAAAAATTATCAGAAAAAATGTATCATTATGAAAAATTTCTGCATGACCTTACCATGTTTAGACAAGTTCTGTGGCCTCTACAGATAATCCTTGGAAGGAGAATAGAAAAGGTGTTTGTTGCATGAAATGAGGGGCCTGAGCAGTGTTGCTCAGCCTTCTCAGTGAAAATTGCACCTCACTCTGTCCCTGCAGGGGATCCCCAATTGTCCTTCCAATTTCCCTGTGAACCAGTCTAGGCACACAAAGGCCAGGAACCAGTGCTGGTGTCCCACTCCTCACTTATGCTCCATTTTCAACAAATGTACATGTAGAAGCAAATACAGTGTGGCCACTTGACATTGATACTCTTCACATCTTACTGAGGGCAGCAATTGCTTGACTACACCCAAATCTATAAAATATGTGGGCACTAGGGAAGTATATCAAGATAAAGCTAGGAGAAAGGTGCATGAACTCTGCCCTGGATTGAATGCAGAAATGTGGGAGTGGGACAAACATGTATGGTTAAATATCCCACTAAGTTCACATTGTGTCTGCTTGATTTACTCTCAGGGCAAGGAAGTGTAGTATCTCTGATGGTGTCTGTCAAGTCCCACGAAAATTCACTGGGTTTTGGCCTCAGCACTTGATATGTGGTGATATGGCAGTGGCACTCAGGAGAGGTAGAGATTGTAACTGGCACAGTATCATGCTAGCAGCAGTGGATAATACTCAGTTGTCCAGATGGTGATACACACTCTCATTATTTCTTTTTTTTAATATTTTTATTTTCTATATTCTTTGTTTACATTTCAAATGATTTCCCCTTTCCCAGATCCCCTGTCCCCATATGTCCCATAAACCTTCTTCATTTCTTAATGTGAACCAAGGGCAAGAGAGAACAAAATCGTTAGAAAAGAAAGAACATTTCCCCCTTCTCCATCTTCCCAGCAAGAAACGCTTGTAGAGAGAAAATGGTAAGTTCATTAAATCAGACAAAGATTGGTAGGTGAGGCCTTGGATGGAGGATGTGTTTCAGTGTTTTCTCTGAAACCCAGTCTTAAAAATTCCATCTCATCCTCTACCTGGCCTCCCAGGCTAACATTCACCTCAGATAATCCTGCTTCCACTTTACTGTTGTTAGGCTTACAAGTGGGGCTCCTAGGAATGGTAGGACAGGACTAGTCACTGACAGAGACCTGGGCTTTCTAATGCTGAGGTGTGTACCCACCAGTGTAGCTGCAGACATTTTGTTCTATGTCAGCTCCCTAGTTCAGATTGCTGCTATAATGTGCCTGCCGAATCACTGACACAGAAAAGTAACTTGTCTCAGAGGAAGGTCATGTTGACACATACTCTTATGTTCTTTATGATATTTGATAAGTTTATCATGTTCAACAAAATTTACATAGGACCCATCAAATTAATGGTCAATATACAATCCTATATCTAAAATGACCTGATCAGAAATGAGCCCTGGACACTTACAACAATTTCAGAGAAGCTAAGTGTACTTTGGGTTTTTCTGTTTGTTTGTTTGTTTGTTTGTTTTTGTTTTTTGTTTTAGACGTTGATGAATATAGATGTTTGTAGCCATGGCTCAGCTCCCAAAATCTGATATGTGGTCCTGTTCAATCAGTATTATGGTCTACATTCATTAATCCATCCCTATTTATTTGAGAATGGTGTTTTTCTGGTTTGTGGGGCCGATCATGAACCCAAGCACAAGATATTAGGCCCTTGCTCTGTGCACTAACATACATCTATTATATTTTCATACACCCTTACCAATTTTAACTATTTTATTTTGTTCTGACATAATCTTATTTTATAGATTATAGAGGACTATAAGCAATCCTCCTTTGGTGACACTGGTGCAGAAATGAGACTCTGCCTGAGGGCCTTTCCATTGGTGGCTTCTGCCAACTGATCTCCAGACTCTCTTGCCAGAACCATGCAACTAACTCTCTCTCTCTCTCTCTCTCTCTCTCTCTCTCTCTCTCTCTCTCTCTCTCTCACACTTTCTCCTGTCTCTCTCTCTCTCTTAAGTCATCTTGGGACAGCTTTAACAAAGCTAAGCACAGGATATCATGAGTTTAGCCCCTAACACACATCCACATATTAACCTGCCCTGCAGGCTCTGCCTGGATGTAATTTCACGCACCTGTACCAAAGACAGGAGAACTTTTTACTGTACTTTAGAACTGGAGTTATTTCTCAGTACAGTTTAAAGGTTCATATTGCTGATTGAGGAAAATTTGAGATAGGATGAGACATTTCTGAGAAGGGTTTGAAAAGGAAACCCTCAGTTAGAAACACAGGGATTACTGAGGTGATGGCAATTAATCCCAGAGTAAACCATGGCCTTGGAAGGAAGATGGGCTCAGTGGCTATGCCCCAGGAGCATCTTCAGGAAAGAGCACTTAAGCTTCATGTTCAGTACAGGGAGAACATTACCAGGGAGCCAAGAGCTGTATGTAACCCATGACATCAGCAGTCCCTTCTTGAACATTCTATAATCTTCCGGAGAGTTCTTGGCATGAGCTGTGATGTCACCAGTGTTGTAGCAACAGCAGAGCATTGAGGTTTCTCAGTCAGTGTCTAGAGGATACACTGATAGACATGTTTGCCCGAATCAGAAAACTTTTTCGGAGAACCAATGTGGATGAGAGAGAGACTAGAGAGAGGAGGAAGGGAGCTGGCCTTTCATCTGAGAGTAATGAAGGACAAAGGAGGTGGTCATGGAGAATGTGGAGTAAGTACTGGGAAGTGGATATTGAGCTTCCTGGCAGAGTGGCCCGAGCTGGCCTTTCTAGCAAATTCCAATTCTTCACTTTCACTGAGTATTGTGGTTGTTAATTGGGGACAGAATGAGAGCATCAGGAGTCACAGAGGATCTAACCTACACCAATTTAGGGAAGGGCATCACTCACTGCCTTCACTACCATGCTTCTAGCTTCAGCTTCTCTGACAATAGTACCAGGGAGAGATTTGTGCCCCTGCTGATAACCTCTTTTTCTCAGAACTACTCTGACTTCCTCTCCCTCAAAGTTCCCACCTTAGCTTTCCCACTGGTTGTGGGTGGCAGGAATTATTGTACTGTAACCAAAGACCTATCAGAGTTGATAAACCCAGCAGAGATGCCATCCCGTGGCCACTTCTGGAGTACTTGTTGTTTCAATAGAAATAAATCAGTGTGTTCTCCCCCTGCAGGATGTTTTAAGGCCATTTCCTGGGCCTAGAGTAACAGGGTAGGAGATCTGAACATCATATAGCACTCAAGTACTTGTGAATAGTGAATTTATAGTGTGACTTGTGAAACCAGAGGACTGAGGACTCTGAGGACAAGTTGCACTCTGTGCATTTGTTAATAAGCCAGGAGAAGCCATCTCTGTGGTCATCATAAGAATACATAGGGAGACCGAGGACACACATGGCTGCTTACATCTCCTAGTCTCTATAGACTGATGGGAGAACTGAGATCCACTGAGGATGCATCTAAAGCCTGGACGAAACTCTGTGTGGTGTCACTGGGTTCTAGGCCTGTGGTCTACTTTATAGGCCTCAGAGTAGACTGTCTACACTCTATGCATTCCACAAAAGCAAGTTCACTTGTGTTCTTTTACCTACAGGGGCTGGCAGGCAGACACCATCCCCTGCAACTGTCCTAAGCAAGAAGCAGGGCAAGGAGGAAGAAGAGAGGCTGACCAGAGAGCTGCAGCTCGTTACCCAAGAGAGAAATGAGCTGAGAGATCGCTTGATCTATGTCACAGAGGGAGCCATGAACAAGAGGTGTGCATTGCTCCAAATGCTGTGGTGTTCATCCTGAGTCAATGCCACACTTTTCTTTTTAAGGCGGTTGATCATAGGAAGATGTATCTTCATAATATCCCTGGGTCAAACTTCATGTCCCTAAATACTTCTTAGAGGAGAGGCAGAACCTGAAGCTTTGTCAGGAGTAAGATGGGAAATGGACTCTTTTGCTTCCTCCAGGTCAAAAGTGGGACTTTTGGTCTGAGTGAAGAATTCAGGGATAGAGGCAATGGTCAGTAAGTTCCCAGAGTGCTTTTGGAAAGCCCTTGAAAGGAGGTGCTTTTGTGAGGTTCTAGAAGCTGAGATTTTGTGGTGAGTGTTTGTACTGGACTGGCAGGTGACTGAGTGCTGGAAACTGCTAGATGCAGATGGAAGGGCATGGTCCCACATTGTTCATCTCAGTGCTTGACTAGATGCCTGAGGCTCTGCCTGTTCCTCTTTCTCTGAGTGACTTATACTCTGAGACAGTAGTGTTGCATGCATTTCTTCTGAATTTTGTGTTATCTCTGCTTCTGTCTCTGATTCACTCTCTCTCTCTTTCTGTTACTGTCTCTTTTTTCCCTTACATGTGTGTACACATGTGTGTATATCTGTTTCTGTGTGTATGCATGTGTGTGTGCACATGATTGTGGTGTCTCTTGTGAATTAATTTTTTGCATGCTTATATTTCTCTCTACTCTTTTAAATTCAGGGATCTGTGACATCCAGGGTACTCTAAGACAGTAATGTTGCATACATTTCTGCTGATTCTCATTCTGTTCTCTCTAGTTCTGTCTCTGTCTTTATTTCTCATTCTCTTGCTCTGTGTCCTTTTCTCCTAATGTGTGTGTGCCAGTCTATGAGTCTGTTTGCTTCCAGGTGTGCATACAAGTGCTTCTGTTTTGTTTCTTTATATTTACCTCCACACTTTGGAATCTTGTGGTCTGTGTATTGGACTGAGGATTTGCATGCAGTTTCAAGGTGATGTGAGTCCTGATGTCTGGGAGCCCCCACTTTAAATAGCACTGTTCCTTATCTTTATGGGGACATTTATGTAAACAGTTGCACCTCTTGGGCAGATTATAAAGCATTGGTTATGTCTGGTCTCATCTCAAGATTATGTGTAATGTCTGCCTCTGAAGTGTTAGTTATCCAGGAATTATAATCCCTGTTGTCAAAACAGGGAAAAAATAATCACAGGTGTCTAGTTGGCAACGACCTGTGGCTTAGGCTATTGAGGGCACAAGGGGCTCAACTGCCCCTCCAGAGCTAATGAGTAAACACAGGGAGCCAGGGCACCCTCCATCTGGATAAATAGCTTATGCTGTCCTTGGGAAAGGATAAAAAGTTTCCAAAGATGAAAAAGATCCCACATGTAGAATCCAGGAATTGACCTTCCTGTGCTGGGAGTACAAGACCCAGTCTGTGTTCATGTATTCTTAGAACAGAGGGGTGGCCCCTGGTTGTGGAAAGCAGTAGCAGTATGGGGCATTACCAGAACAGGGAAGTGGAAATGGGTGGATGAGGGAGTAGGGGGAGGGAAGAGGGCTTGTGGGAGTTTTGAGGAGTGGTAAGCCAGAAAAGGGGAAATCATTTGAAATGTAAATTAAAAAATATATGGAATAAAAAAAAAGAAACACATTTTCAGCCAGGCCATGGTAGCACACACCTGTATTCGCAGCATTTGGAAAGCAGTGGCAGATGGATTTCTGAGTTTGAGGCCAGCCATGTCTACACAGTGAGTTGCAGTACAGCCAGGGCTACACAGAGAAAACTTGTCTCAAAAATAAAAAAGATATGTAAATATAAATAAATGAATGAATAAATAAATAAATAAATAAATGAAATACTTACATGTGTATGTGTCTTGGTTTCTGAAAAGGTGTTTTAAAAAAAGCACATGTTCATGGAGTTCTATCTTCCTGGGGACAGGCCATACTACACACCAAATCCGTTATATGAAAAATTAAAGTTAAAGGAGAAGGAGATTATGACATTTCTACACACCTTAGAGAAGGAGAACATTGAGGCCAAACAGACCTTCCAGGATCTCAAGAAAGAGATTAACTTCTATCGGTAAGTACTGTTCATGGAGGTCACCAGGCATGCAATGGCCATTTTTGACTTCCTTTGTTCCTGGACTGGAGAGTCTGCAGGTCTGATTCTATCCCTTCTGCCTTTTAGCCATCACTGTCCCTTGGGACTTCTCCTGTCAGTTTCAAAGTCTGTAAGAGACTGTTACTCATCCTAACATTGTCCAGGCATCATCAGGAGCCTCTCATAAGAAGAGTGATTCAGATCCTGAGAGGGTTATGGTACAGTTCTAGGTCTGTGGGACTCAGGCATGGTTTTACAGAGCTAAATGTGATCTAACAAAAGGATACAATGCCCTCCTCTTGATTCTACTGACTGCATTGAGGGTAGCTGCCACCTACAAATTGATGTTGCTGAAATGCATTGGGCTGTCATGGATACTTTCAGATACCTTGTTCTTTGGAGAGACATGCAACCTTATTGGTGTTTGGGCTGCAGCAATCATTTATTTTTTCCCTCAAGTTGCTATTTGCTGTTTGTGTACCTCTCAATAATGTATTGAGAAGTATTGCATTAGGTATTCCTGGGAACCTAGGTCCTGCTGGGGTTAATAGGACCTTGATGTAGGAATGGGAGGAGGAGCCTGCAGGATCTTACCATGAAGATTGTGTCTCTAGCAACCTGCACAGCCAGCTCCTGATGCAGCAGAACATTATGAATAAGAGATTGGTTACACTGAAGCAGGAGAACAAGAAAGTACATGCTGATTGGACCATCATTCAGCAATACCTGATTGACTTGAACCTGAATGTTAAAGATGAACAGGACAAGACCAGCATCCTCCAGGGCCAACAACATCAGGTAGGTACAAGCAGCTCAGCCTGGCTTATACTGACTGATAACATTTTCCCACTGCATCCATCTTTGCTTTTACACAGCACCATTCTAATGCACAGTCACAAGCAGCCACCCACCTCATGGAATGTAGTTGGTCATTGCTAGGGCTATGCACATTCTGGGTTGTGAACCTCTTGAGATAAGCTGAAATATGGCAAGTATACCTTTCTACTCCTCTTTATTCTGAAGACCAGTAAGGGTGATAGATCAATATCATGCAGCATTCCTACACCTGCTCATGATATGTGGGCTGCTTTGCAGAGCTTTGGGCAAGATCTGGGTCCTGTGACAGAGGTCACGCTAGGGTCCTGTGACTTCCCAAGTGGGAAGCAAGTTGAAGTGTTAAAATTCAAACACTAATAAGAAATATGTTATTCTCCTTGTCTTTGATCTGTGTAGCATGTGGCATTTTCCTTTCCTCCTGTAACCCAGTGAGGTCTCTTCCAATTGCCCATTTCTTGGTGTGCCCTGATAAAAATGAATAGCAGCTTGTCAGCCCATGTAATAGGCTAATGTTGCTGGATATTTTGCTGTGCCTGCAGTTATAACAGCAATGGTGTCAGTTAAAAGATCAACGATAACATTCCTGTTGAGATGTTGGGAGGCAGAAACCTGAAAGCTGACATTTAGATTCCCAACAAGACTCTGTCTTAATAACTGCCTTCCTCTTCTAGGATGCAGAGAGTGTAGCAAGAGCTGAAATTTCCACAGCCCAGGAAGAGGGCCTCCTGCAGAATGAGTTACCACTTCAGGAAGCCCCTGATGAGCTCCATCCTCAACAGCCACAAAATTCCTTGGATGAGTCTTCTACCACATAATTGAACTCCTCAGGTTGAATAGGCACTAACTACCTAGCCAGTGAGTCAATCAATTCAGGAATTTATTCCCTTTCCTGTACAAACAATACCCCTTGGGGGAGAACTAAGGCGACTGCCCTGCCAACACATGTCCAAGAGAAGAAACAGACTTTAAGTCCCTGTTGCTGAAAGTGTAGTGAGAGAACTCTGGTTCATATAATTTACTGTTAGAGTTTTGACTGCTGTTTGATTTTTTGCTGTTTTGTTACTTGTTATGTTATTGGATATTATATATTATTGTTATTGCTTTTTTCTTTATGTTTTTCACTGTTTATAGTAATTATCTTTAAAAGTCTGTTTTTGAAATGTATTTCTGATGAATAAAAATTTATTTGTAACTCCTCACTTTTGAGACCATATTACTTATTCAGGTTTTCTGTCCTATCCTGTAGACATAGACCTCACAACCACAGATGGATCTCTGTAAGCCCCAGGAAGCCTGGCTACAGACTAATTTCAAAGCCCACTAGGGTATACAAGACAATGGTCTTTTGTATGAATAATGTAGCTTCTCACATGGATACACACTGTAGGATGTAATCACTGACATACTCTCTCCATGCTGTCATATATTCTCCTACTCCCAAAATATAGAACTCTATTTGAATGGAGACTGCAGCTCATATCTATTTAATATAGCCCATGAATTTCTACCTAGAGCAATCAGACAACAAAATGACATCAAGGGCATACAAAAGGTAAGGGACAATGTCAAAGTATTGCTATTTATACATAATATGATAGTATACTTAAGTGATTCCTAAAGATGTACATAAGAACTATACCTGATAAACACCTACAGGGAAAGTCTCTTGATTCATAATGAACTTAAAAAAGTCAGTAGCTGTTTTTATTGAAAGGATAAAGAAGCTGAAAAAATTAGGAAAACACAACATACAGTACCCAGAATTAATAAACTGTATCTTGGTATAAGTTTATGCAAGCAATGAAAGACCTTTAAGACAAGATTTTCAAATCTATGCTCCAAATGCAAGTGCACCCTCATTAGTCAAAGAATCTCTACTAAAGCTCAAATCACACATTGCACCTGACCCAATAGTTGTGGGTGACGTCAAAACCCCACTCTCCTCAATGAACTGATCAGGAAAGCAGAAACTAAACAGGGACACAGTGAAACAAACTGAAGTTTTGGACCAATTGGATTTAACAGATATATATAGAGAGAACATTTTATCCTAAAGCAAAAGAATATATATTTTTCTCAGCACCTCATGGTACTTTCTCCAAAATCGACCATATAATTGGTCACAAGACATACCTCAACAGATATAAGAAGATCAAAATAATCCCATACCTACTATCAGATCACTATGGAGTAAGAGTTGTCCTCAATAGCAACAAAAACAACAGAAAGCCCACATACACAGGGAAGCTGAACAATACTCAATGACACCTTGGTCAAGGAAGACATAAAGAAATCAAAGACCGTTTAGAATTTAAAGAAAATAGAGGCACCACATACCCAAATTATGAGACACAATGAAAGCAGTGCTAAGAGGAAAACTCATAGCCCTGAGTGCCTCCAAAAAGAAACTGGAGAGAGCATACATTAGCACCTTAACGATACACCTGAATGGCCTGGAACAAAAATGTTAATCTACCCAGGAGGAGTAGAAGACAGGAAAACATCAAACTCAGGGCTGAAATCAATCAAGTAGAAACAAAGAGAACCATCCAAAGAAAAATCTGTAAAAAATTATCATGAGAAGGAAAGAGTTCCCATGGTCAGAGTTAACAAGGATTACCATAGAGAAAATGGACATCTGAGGGAAAGCAACTTACAGATACAATACATTCCTATCAAAATCCCAACACAATTAATTACAGGTCTTGACAGAGCCCTTCTTCTGTTCATATGGATAAACAAAAAGCCCAGTGTCTTAGTTAGGTTTTCCTTTACTGTGAAAAGACACAACAACCAAAGCAACTTTGTTATAAGAGGCAACATTTAATTGGGGCTGGGTGACAGGTTCCGAGGTTAAGTCCATTAGTCCATTATCATTATTGAGAATAGAGCAGAGTCCAAGATGGTAGGGCACTGGAGAAGCTGTGAGAAGGGGCTGTGTCTTCTTCTCCATGCAAACAGAAGGCTGTCTAGTTTATAGCTACATGAGCTACCAATCTCACTGTCACACACCTACTCCAAGGAGGCCACAACTTTTAACAGTGGTATTGCCTTGGTCAAACTTATTGAAACCACACATTCCACTTCCTGGCTAACATAAGCTTGATCAACTGGATAAGTCTATTGTGGCCATACCTATCCATAGCATAACAGAAAATATTCTTAATCCAACTCAGAGGTCCCATAGATCATAAGAGGTTCAAAAATGTTAAAAGTCCAAAATTCAAAGTCTCTTCTTACATACACACAATCTAAAGTGTAATCCCCTATAAAATCAAAATATGTAAATCACAGGCATCTAATATCACAAGATATATACCACCATTTAAAAATGTCATACTGAGAAAGTACCAGATTAAAGCAAGACAAAAACAAAGCTTCTCAAACTGCAACTCAAAGTTTCCCTGTGTGAACATATATGTTACAAATGAATAGGCACCCACATTCATAAAATAAACTTTACTAAAGCTCAAATCATGCATTGCATCTCACACAATAATAGTGGGAGACTTCAACACCACATCCTCATCATTGGACAGATCATGGAAACCCAAACTAAACAGATACAGAATGAAACTAACAGCAGTTATTGACTATGTTATAACAGATATCAAAATAGTATTTTATCATAAAGCAGAAGAATATACCTTCTCAGCAACTCATGGTACCTGCTCCAAAGTTGACCATCCTCTCCATCACAAAACAAGCTACTACTGATACAAGAAAATGGAAATAATTCCATGTATCCTATTGGATCACCACAGTCTTAGGCTGGTCTTCAATGGCAACAAAAACAACAGAAATCCCACATACATGTAGAAACTGAACTATACCCTACTCAATGAAAACTTGGTCAAGGAAGAAATAAGAAAACATTTTAGAATTTAACGAAGATGAAGATACAACATCCCCAAGCTTAAGGGACACAATGAATGCAGTGCTAAGATGAACACTCAAAGCTCTGGGTGCATCCATAAAGAAACTGAAGAGAGCATACACTAGAAGCTTGACAGTACACCTGAAAGCTCTAGAACAAAAAGAAGCAAATACATCCAAGATGAGTAAATGGCAAAATCACACTTGAATTAGCAAAAGGCTCATTATCAGTGGACATCTTTTGTCCCCCACCCCATTGCCTTTTATCCCCAACTTGTTTAGTTTTGGAGGCAGGGTCTCAATACACTGTAGCCCTGTCTGGCCTGAAACACTGAGATCCATTGCCTCTGCCTCACAAATGCTGGAATCATAGGCATGTGCCACCATGGCCAGCACCAAGTTGTATTTCTTTTTTTTTTTTTTTTTTTTTTGAATGCTCACTAAAATATTTAATTAAAATATGGGGACAATTTTCTTTAATGTTTCATTTATCACATTATTTAAGAGTACTCTGTAGTTTGCATTTAAAAATTCAGGCACTAAAAATAGCACCTTTCTCAAAAACGTAAATAAAAGACAATGTCAAGTAGCCAGAAAAACTAGTGACATATAGGGCACTGTTTGTCTTTCTTTTTTTTTTTTTTTTTGTCTTTTTTTTTATTTGATATAATTTATTTACATTTCAAATGATTTCCCCTTTTCTAGCCCCCCCCCCACTCCCCGAAAGTCCCATAAGCCCCCTTCTCTTCCCCTGTCCTCCCTCCCACCCCTTCTCAGTTCCCCGTTCTGGTTTTGCCAAATACTGTTTCACTGAGTCTTTCCAGAACCAGGGACCACTCCTGCTTTCTTCTTGTATCTCATTTGATGTGTGGATTATGTTTTGGGTATTCCAGTTTTCTAGGTTAATAACCACTTATTAGTGAGTGCATACCATGATTCACCTTTTGAGTCTGGGTTACCTCACTTAGTATGATGTTCTCTAGCTCCATCCATTTGCCTAAGAATTTCATGAATTCATTGTTTCTAATGGCTGAATAGTACTCCATTGTGTAGATATACCACATTTTTTGTATCCACTCTTCTGTTGAGGGATACCTGGGTTCTTTCCAGCATCTGGCAATTATAAATAGGGCTGCTATGAACATAGTAGAGCATGTATCCTTATTACATGGTGGGGAATCCTCTGGGTATATGCCCAGGAGTGGTATAGCAGGATCTTCTGGAAGTGAGGTGCCCAGTTTTCGGAGGAACTGCCAGACTGATTTCCAGAGTGGTTGTACCAATTTGCAACCCCACCAGCAGTGGAGGAGTGTTCCTCTTTCTCCGCACCCTCTCCAACACCTGCTGTCTCCTGAATTTTTAATCTTAGCCATTCTGACTGGTGTAAGATGAAATCTTAGGGTTGTTTTGATTTGCATTTCCCTAATGACTAATGAAGTGGAGCATTTTTTAAGATGCTTCTCCGCCATCCGAAGTTCTTCAGGTGAGAATTCTTTGTTTAACTCTGTACCCCATTTTTTAATAGGGTTGTTCGGTTTTCTGGAGTCTAACTTCTTGAGTTCTTTATATATATTGGATATTAGCCCTCTATCTGATGTAGGATTGGTGAAGATCTTTTCCCAATTTGTTGGTTGCCGATCTGTCCTCTTGATGGTGTCCTTTGCCTTACAGAAACTCTGTAACCTTATGAGGTCCCATTTGTCAATTCTTGCTCTTAGAGCATACGCTATTGGTGTTCTGTTCAGAAACTTTCTCCCTGTACCGATGTCCTCAAGGGTCTTCCCCAGTTTCTTTTCTATTAGCTTCAGAGTGTCTGGCTTTATGTGGAGGTCCTTGATCCATTTGGATTTGAGCTTAGTACAAGGAGACAAGGATGGATCAATTCGCATTCTTCTGCATGCTGACCTCCAGTTGAACCAGCACCATTTGTTGAAAAGGCTATCTTTTTTCCATTGGATGTTTTCAGCCTCTTTGTCGAGGATCAAGTGGCCATAGGTGTGTGGGTTCATTTCTGGATCTTCAATCCTGTTCCATTGATCCTCCTGCCTGTCACTGTACCAATACCATGCAGTTTTTAACACTATTGCTCTGTAGTATTGCTTGATGTCAGGGATACTGATTCCCCCAGATTTTCTTTTGTTGCTGAGAATAGTTTTAGCTATCCTGGGTTTTTTGTTGTTCCAGATGAATTTGATAATTGCTCTTTCTAACTCTGTGAAGAATTGAGTTGGGATTTTGATGGGTATTGCATTGAATCTGTATAGTGCTTTAGGCAAAATGGCCATTTTAACTATATTGATTCTACCGATCCATGAGCATGGGAGGTTTTCCCATTTTTTGAGGTCTTCTTCCATTTCCTTCTTCAGAGTCTTGAAGTTCTTGCCATACAGATCTTTCGCATGTTTGGTAAGAGTCACCCCAAGATACTTTATACTGTTTGTGGCTATTGAGAAGGGGGTCATTTCCCTAATTTCTTTCTCAGCCTGCTTATCCTTTGAGTATAGGAAGGCCACTGATTTGCTTGAGTTGATTTTGTAACCTGCCACTTTGCTGAAGTTGTTTATCAGCTGTAGGAGCTCTCTAGTGGAGTTCTTTGGGTCACTTAGGTAGACGATCATGTCGTCTGCAAATAATGATAGTTTGACTTCCTCCTTTCCAATTTGTATCCCTTTGACCTCCTTATGTTGTCGAATTGCCCGAGCTAGTACCTCAAGTACAATATTGAAAAGATAAGGAGAAAGGGGGCAGCCTTGTCTGGTCCCTGATTTCAGTGGGATTGCTTCAAGTTTCTCTCCGTTTAGTTTGATGCTGGCTACCGGTTTGCTGTATATTGCTTTTACTATGTTTAGGTATGGGCCTTGAATTCCTGTTCTCTCCAAGACTTTAAGCATGAAAGGATGCTGAATTTTGTCAAATGCTTTTTCAGCATCCAATGAAATGACCATGTGGTTTTGTTCTTTGAGTTTGTTTATGTAGTGGATTGTATTGATGGATTTCCGTATATTGAACCAACCCTGCATTCCCGGGATAAAGCCTACTTGATCATGGTGGATGATCGTTTTGATGTGTTCTTGGATTCGGTTGGCAAGAATTTTGTTGAGTATTTTTGCATCGATGTTCATAAGGGAAATTGGTCTGAAGTTCTCTTTCTTTGTTGGATCTTTGTGTGGCTTTGGTATCAGCGTAATTGTGGCTTCGTAGAAGGAATTGGGTAGTGTTCCTTCTGTTTCTATTTTGTGGAATAGTTTGAAGAGTATTGGTGTTAACTCTTCTTTGAAGGTCTGGTAGAATTCTGCACTGAAACCATCTGGTCCTGTGCTTTTTTTGGTTGGAAGACTTTCTATGACTCCTTCTATTTCTTTAGGCTTTATGGGACTGTTTAGATGGTCTAGTTGGTCCTGATTTAATTTTGGTATTTGGTATCTGTCAAGGAAATTGTCCATTTCCTCCAGATTCTCCAGTTGTGTTGAGTACAGGCTCTTGTAGTAGGATCTGATGATTTTTTGGATTTCCTCAGTTTCCGTTGTTATGTCTCCCTTTTCATTTCTAAGTTTGTTAATTTGGATACTTTCTCTGTGCCCTTTGGTCAGTCTGGCTAAGGGTTTATCTATCTTGTTGATTTTCTCAAAGAACCAGCTCCTAGTTTTGTTGATTTTTTGTATGGTTCTCTTTGTTTCTACTTGATTGATTTCGGCCCTGAGTTTGATGATTTCCTGCCTTCTACTCCTCCTGGGTGAAATAGCTTCTTTTTGTTCTAGGGCTTTCAGGTGTGTCATTAAGTTGGTAATGTATGCTCTCTCCATTTTCTTTTTGGAGGCACTCAGGGCTATGAGTTTTCCTCTTAGCACTGCTTTCATTGTGTCCCATAGATTTGGGTATGTTGTGTTTTCATTTTCATTGTGTTCTAAAAAGTCTTTAATTTCTTTCTTTATTTCTTCCTTGACCAAGGTGTCATTGAGTAGAGTATTGTTCAATCTCCACGTGTTTGTGGGTTTTCTGTTGTTTCTGTTGCTATTGAAGACCACTTTTATTCCATAGTGATCAGATAGGAGGCATGGGATTAGTTCTATCTTTTTATATTTGTTGAGGTCTGTCTTGTGACCAATTATATGGTCGATTTTGGAGAAGGTACCATGAGGTGCTGAAAAAAAGGTATATTCTTTTGTTTTAGGATAGAATGTTCTATATATATCAGTTAAATCTAATTGGTCCAAAGCTTCAATTAGTTTCATTGTGTCCTTGTTTAGTTTCTGTTTTCCTGATCGGTCCATTGAGGAAAGTGCAGTGTTGAAGTCACCCACAATTATTGTGTTAGGTGCAATGTGTGCTTTGAGTTTTAATAAAGTTTCTTTTATGAAAGAGGGTGCCCTTGCATTTGGAGCATAGATGTTCAGGATTGAGAGTTCTTCTTGTTGTATTTTTCCTTTGACCAGCAAGAAGTGTCCCTCAGAGTCTCTTTTGATGACTTTGGGTTGAAAGTCAATTTTATCTGATATTAAAATGGCTACTCCAGCTTGTTTCCTGAGACCATTTGCTTGTAAAATTGTCTTCCAGCCTTTTACTCTAAGGTAGTGTTTGTCTTTGACCCTGAGGTGTGTTTCCTGTAAGCAGCAAAATGTAGGGTCCTGTTTACGTATCCAGTCAGTTAGTCTGTGTCTTTTTATTGGGGCATTGAGTCCATTGATGTTAAGAGATATTAAGGAATAGTGATTGTTACTTCCTATCATTTTTGACGTTATTTTTTAAATTTGATTGCTTAACTTATTTGGGTTTGATGAAAGGTTACTATCTTGCTTTTTTCAGGGTGGAGTTTCCCTCCTTGTATTGGTGTTGTCCTCCTATTATCCTTTTTAGGGCTGGGTTTGTGGATAGATATTGGGTGAACTTGGTTTTGTCGTGAAATATCTTAGTTTCTCCATCTATGGTGATTGAGAGTTTTGCTGGATATAGTAGTTTTGGTTGGCATTTGTGTTCTCTTAGAGTCTGCATGAGATCTGCCCAGGACCTTCTAGCCTTCATAGTCTCAGGTGAAAAGTCTGCTGTGATTCTGATAGGTCTTCCTTTATATGTTACTTGGCCTTTTTCTCTTACTGCCTTTAGTATTCTTTCTTTGTTTAGAACATTTGGTGTTTTGATTATTATGTGACGGGAAGTATTTCTGTTCTGGTCCAGTCTGTTTGGAGTTCTGTAGGCTTCTTGTATATTCATGGGCATCTCTCTCTTTAGGTTAGGGAAGTTTTCTTCCATAATTTTATTGAAGATATTTGCTGGCCCTTTAAGTTGTAAATCTTCACTCTCATCTATGCCTATAATCCTTAGGTTTGGTCTTCTCATTGTGTCCTGGATTTCCTGGATATTTTGGGTTACAAGCTTTTTGCACTTTGCATTTTCTTTAACTGTTGAGTCCATGGTTTCTATGGAATCTTCAGCATCTGAGATTCTTTCTTCTATCTCTTGTATTCTGTTGTTGATATTTGCATCTCTGTCCCCTGATTTCTTCCCAAGGCTTTCTATCTCCAAAGTTGTCTCCCTTTGAGTTTTCTTAGTTGTTTCTACTTCTGATTTTAGATCCTGGATGGTTTTGCTTAGCTCCTTCCCTTGCATCTTTGTGTTTTCCTGTAATTCTTTAAGAGATTTTTGTGTTTCCTCTTTCATGAGCTCAGCCTGTTGACCAAAGTTCTCCTGTATTTCTTTAAGAGATTTTTGTGTTTCGTCTTTCATGACCTCAGCCTGTTGAGCAAAGTTCTCCTGTATTTCTTTAAGTGTTTTTTGCATTTCCTCCTTGTTGGCTTTTGTATTCTCCTGGATTTCTTTCAATGATTTTTGTGTTTCCCTTGCAAGGGCTTCTAACTTTTGATCCATTTTCTCCTCAATGTCCTTCATGTGTTCCTGTACCAGCATCATGACCAGTGATTTTAAATCCAAATCTTGTTTTACTGGTGTGATGGGGTATCCAGGACTTGCTGGTAGAGGAGAATTTGGTTCAGATGTTGCCATATTGCCTTGATTTCTGTTAGTGACGTTTCTGCGTTTGCCTTTTGCCATCTAGCTCTCACTGGTGTTACTTGGTCTTGTCAGTGCTGGACTCACCAGTGCAAGCTGCCCCTTCCCCGTTGGCCTCTGGTGCACAGCTTACACTCTGCACTGCCTAGAGACAGGGTGCTGTTGTCCAGGCTGTTCAGATCCCGAAGCAGGCACCTGAAGGCTCCCGCTGGGGCCCGCAGGATTTATTGGAGCACACCGACTTCTCCCAGCTGGCCGCCCGGAAGCCCCCACTAGCCTCTTGAGGGACCTGGAGATGTGGCGGCCACCCAGGCTGATCTGAAGCGGAGAGAGTTGAGCTGGGGGCTTCTGCCTGAGGCCTTGCCCCAGATTGTGTCTGTGGACCAGGTGGAACCCGTGTGCACCCCCAGGGAGCTCCGAAGGTGAATGTTGCTGTGACCTCCCCTGTGCTCCGCTCACTCCGCTGGGCAGCCGATTTCCCCAACCGGGCTGGCGCACACTAGGTTAGCCTTGTCGCCTGGGCCCTGAGTCCAGGCAAACGCCTGGGAGGCCAAGGTCCGAGCAAAGTTCCCCTAGGGCTATGTCTGTTATTTGGGTCCGCCAGGTGACCTGGATGGCGGGCGTGCGCGTCCGCGCTCCGTGAAAGCACCGGGAGAGTCTGTTGTGCTAATAACCTCCTGGGCTGGTTGACACACAGATGGCCCACCAAGCCGCCCAGTTCTTGGGGTCAGTCCTGTGCCTTTTGGGGCCTAGACCCCCGTTTTGTTAGCCTCAGGCTACGCTTGTTAGCAGTCTCTGCCCTCCAGAGCACTCTGGCTCCTGTAGGCAAAATGGCGGCGCGTGCACCGGCCGGGGCAAAAAAAAAAACTCCTGGCTGGGTTGGCGCCCCGATGGCCACTCGAACAGCACAGGGCCTGGGTGCAGGCCAACGCCCGTCTGGCTCAGACCCCTGCGGTGTTGGGCCTAGGATTATGTTTGTGTACCTCAGTCTGACCGATCTCTGGAGCCCGGGATCAAGATGGCGGTGAGTCTCTCCTGACTGGCGGGCAGCCGAGTTCTGAAGTGGCTTCCGTGCAGCGAAAGGCTCCGCAGAACCGCAGTTGCTTGCCGCCCGGCTGGTCAGCGAAGGTCAGTGGTCGTGGGCGCAGGGCCTAACTGGACCCTGTGTCGCCTTGGTTCCACTGCTGATGGCCCTTCAGCTGGAGCAGCCACTGCTACCGCCGCCGCCGCCGCCGCCCAAGTTGTATTTCTATTTTTTTCTTTTTATGTGTATGAGTGTTTACCTGTATGTATGTATATATGTACACTGCATATAGGGCCTAGTGCACACAAAGATCAGAAGAGGCACCAGATTCCATGAAACTGGTTCTGGGAACTAAACTCATGTCTTCTACTAGATCAACCTGTGGTCTTAGCAGCTAAGCTGTCCCTGAAGCTCACACAACATGAATTTATATAACTTAGTAGTAGGATGAATAGGAACTTTAAGGACTTTAAGTAATGCAAAGAGGAAAATCCATAGCCCTGAGTTCCTCCATAAAGAAATTAGAGAGATCTTACATTAGCAGCTTAACTGATCATCTGAAAGCTCTAGAACAAAAAGAAGCAAACACACTCAAGAGGAGTAGATGGCAGGAAATAATAAAATTCAGGATGAAAATCAATCAAGGATAAAGAAACAGAATTATACCAAGAATCAACAAAACCAGGAGCTGGTTCTTTGAGAAAATAAACAAGATAGATAAATCCTTAGCCAGACTAACTAGGGGGCATAGAAACACTATCCAAATTAACAAAATAAGAAATGAAATGGAAGAAATAACAACAGAAACTGCAGAAATTAAAAAAAAATCTACTCAGATTCAGATTCTAATAAAAAGGAATGCATTCAACAAAAGTGGAAAATCTGGATGAAATAGATAATTTTTCTGGACAGATACCACTTACTAAAATTAAATCAGGATAAACCGTCTATATAGCACCATGCCCCACCCAAAGAAATAGAAGCAGTCATTAGAAGTCTTGCAAGCAAAAATATCCAGATGATTTTAGTGCAGAATTCTATCAGAACTTCAAAGAAGATCTACTACCAATACTTATCAAATGTTTTCAAAAAAGAGAAACAAAAGGAACATCATGGAATTCAGTCTATGAAGACACATTTATAGATTCCAAAACCATAAACAGAACCAAAAAAGAAAGAAAACTTCAGACCAATTTCAGTTATGAATATCAATGCAAAAATAATCAATAAAATTCTCACAAACTGAATCAAGGACCACATCAAAACAATCACTCACCTTGATTAAGTAGGCTTCATTCAGGAATGGTTCAATGTATGGGAATCCATCAATGTAATCCACTCTATTAAAAAACTCAAAGATAATAACGACATGATTATCTCATTAAATACTGAAAAAGCACTGGACAAAAGACAACACCCATTCATGTTAAAAGTATTGGAGAGATCAGGAATTCAAGCTTCATACCTAAATATAAGAAAAGCAATATACAGCAAACCAATAGCCAACATCAAACTAAATGGGGAAAAGCTCAAAGCAATCCAATTAAAATCAGGGACAAGGCAAGGCCCTACCTATTCAAAATAGTACTTGAAGTTCTAGCTAGAGCAATAAGACAACACAAGGAGGACAAAGGGATACAGATTGGAAAGGAAGGAGTCAAAATATCACTCTTTTCAGTTGATATGATAGTATACTAAAGGGACCCCAAAATTTCTACCAGAGAGATCCTCCAACTTCAGCAAAGTGGCTGGAAGTAAAATTAATTCTACCAAATCATCAGCCATTCCTCTACTCAAAGTATAAATTGGCTGAG
Source organism: Apodemus sylvaticus (assembly GCF_947179515.1). Taxonomy (NCBI): domain Eukaryota; kingdom Metazoa; phylum Chordata; class Mammalia; order Rodentia; family Muridae; genus Apodemus; species Apodemus sylvaticus. Next base: position 25,284,487 of record NC_067473.1, read on the forward strand.
TAAGATATTAGGGAAATTATACCTTTCACAATAGTCACAAATAATATAAAATATCTTGTTATGACTCTAAACCTCTAATGAAGCAAGTGAAAAATCTGTTTGGCAAGAACTTCAAATCCCTGAAGAAAGAAATCAAAGAACTAAAAGATGGAAAAATGTCCCAAGCTCGAGGATCAGCATGATTGACAGAGTAAAATGACATCTCACAATCTTGCAATCTACAGGTTTAATGCAAACCCCATCAAAATTCCAAGTCAATTCTTCAGAGTTAGAAAGAAAATTTCTCAGATTCATTTGAAATAACACACACACACACACACACACACACACACAATAATGAAAACTATTCTCAATAATAAAATAACTTCTGGTGGAATCACTATCCCTGGACTCAAACTAGGCTATAGAGCAATATTGACAAAAACTGCATGGCATTGGAACAGGCACAGGCCAGTAGTTCAATGGAATAGAATTGATGACCCAGAATTGAACCCACACACCTATGGCCACTTGATCTTTGACAAAGAAGCTAAAACCATCCAGTGGAATAAAGACAGCATTTCCATTAAATAGGGCTGGTTCAAGTGGAGTTAAGAATGTAGTAGAATGCCGATTGATCCATTTTTCCCCTCAAGCCCTCCCCTAAGCCCCACCCCCTCATGGAGATATTTTATTAGACATAAATTACTTGGTCAAGAGTTTGAATCATTAACTGCTCAGACTAGTCCAACCTGCTGCTGAGAGCAGCTATGAATACAGGACAAACACAAAACTTAAATCTTAACTTTTTTATGCGATTTTGTTCTCCAGGGTGACGTTAGCAGTGAACAATGTCAAAAGGTTGCACCAAGCATCTTCTGGCTCCTCAATGCCCAGAGCCTTGAAAGGACAGGGAGGAGCCTGGAAGCAGCAGGGAGCTATGCTATGGTCTGGGAGCAGTGGCTGATTGTGCATTCCTGACCTTCTGGCACTAGGCAGGTTCCTAGGGCAGTGGGACTGGGAACAGGGGAGGGTAAAGAGGGTCATTCTGGATCCCATTAAGTTGGTAATGGAAACCAACCATCACATGATTTCCCCTTTGATACTCAACCACTTCCTATGTTACACTTAATTTCCAAATAAAGACAATAAAAGTGCTTGGAATGTAACATAACTCTAATATGCTTGCCTGGCAGGTATGAAGCCCTGGTTTGAGTACCAGCCCCACATAAGTTGGACATGATGGTACACAGATGTAGTGCTTAAAGTTGGGATGTTCTCTAAGCAGTTCAGAAGTTCAAAGCTATCCTGAGCTACATAGATACTGATCCTTTCTTATATAAAACAAACTGGATATCTATGAGAACCTGTCCTAAAACAAACAAAAAGGCAACGGTATTATAAGTTTACCTAACATGATATAACTATCCCCATACAACCTAAACACATTAATTATTCTCCAAGACAAAATAGTGAAGCCTCTTTTGGAATGTTTACAGTTTAAATATGCTAATATAAATTAAAAACTTAAGTACTCATATCAACTCAGTGCTATGTTATATAATAACATAGGAAAGGAAGGAAAACATGGATGTTATATACAAGAAGACACATATTGGCACACATAGACATCTATCCTATGTATACATATACAAATGTATCCTTAACAAAATGGGACAAAATCACTCATGACATTTATACTCCTCATTTCTGTAACTGGTCATATGGACACAGCTGGTATTATCTGCCTATGGCCTTGTTTTTTGTTTTCTTGGTTTTTTTTTTCTTTTCTTGTGAATGTGAGTGTAGGCACACATGTGCCATTACACATATGAGGTAGAAAGAAGACACAACGATGGGACACAACCTCTGTCTCATCTTCTACCTTCTTTGAGACAGGCTCTCTTGTCACCTGCTGCTCTGTGTGCCAGGCTGGCTGATCCATATGTTTTCAGGGACTCTCCTGTCTCTACCAGCTTCCTTTCTGTAGGAGCGCTGGGGCTGCAAATGCCCACAAGCACATTCAAGCCTTTGTGGATTCTGGGATCTGAGGTTCAAGTCATCATGCTTGTATGCAGTTCTCCTTCTTCCCACTTATCTTTAAGCATTTGCACCAAGTCCTGCTGTTTTAGAATGGTTAAACCAATGAGGCCTTTCTGCAAGTCTATCCATTTCCTTCACCTATGCTTTAGGTGTTACTTAAACAAAGATGGCTTTCCTGTAATGGCCTCTAATTTCTGTGAGTATCTGGATTTAATCTGCAAATGATCAACACCTGAACAGGAACTAAGAATAATGATAGAGTGAAGTGCTGAACCTGAGATGTTTGAGGTAACTCTACATCTAATAGACAATACCATGTCTCAAACATAGGAGAAAAACCTGTCCTGTTTAGGTGATTGAAGCTATGGGGGCTAGTAAAATCTTTCAGGCCAATGCACAGAGGGAGAAGACAGGAGGAAGACATGGGGCACAGATTTGAAGAAAATTACCAACATGAGAAATCAGGACATGCAGACCCCTTTACTAGTTCTAACCTGATAATATTTGTTTAATGTGTATTTCAAAGCATTAAACAGGTATGTATATCTGGGATCTTGGCATCTACTAATATTTAGAGGGTGGTCCAGTCCACAGCTGTTCACAGGCAGGCATTTTGGGGGTTGACCACACCCACTTTTGAATTTCTTCTAGCCTATTTGGAATGCTGCTGCACTTAAGATTCCACTATCTGTGGAATGTACGGTAGGCGAAGATCCTTTCCCAATGTGTTGGCTGCCGTTTTGTCCACTTGACAGTGTCCTTTGCCTTACAAAAACTTTGTAATTTTATGAGGTCCCATTTGTCAATTCTTGATCTTAGAGCATAAGGTATTGGTGTTTTATTCAAGAATTTTCCCCTGTGCCCATGTCCTCAAGGGTCTTCCCCAGTTTCTTTTCTATTAGTTTCAGTGTGTCTGGATTTATGTGTACGTCCTCGATCCACTTGGAGTTTAGCTTAGTACAAGGAGATAAGAATGGATTGATTCATATCCTTCTACAAGCTGACCTCCAGTTGAGCCAGCACCATTTGTTGAAAAGACTATCTTTTTTCCCACTGGACGGTTTCAGCTCCTTTGTCAAAGATCAAGTGACCATAGGTGTGTGGGTTCATTTCTGGGTCTTCAATCCTATATCATTGTTCTACCTGCCTGTCACTGTACCAGTACCATGCAGTTTTACACACTATTGCTCTGTAGTACTGTTTGAGTTCTGGGATACTGATTCCCCTGGAAGTTCTTTTACTGTTGAGAATAGTTTTAGCTATCCTGGGTTTTTTGTTATTCTAGATAACCTTGAGAATTGCTCTTTCTAACTCTATTAAGAACTGAGTTGGGATTTTGATGGGGATTGCATTGAATCTGCAGATTGCTTTTGGTAAGATGGCCATTTTTACTATATTAATCCTGCCAATCCGCTGGCATGGAAGATTTTTCCATTTTCTAAGGTCTTTTTCGATTTCCTTCTTCAGAGACCTGAAGTTTTTCTCATACAGATCTTTCACTTCCTTGGTGAGTCACACCAAGGTACATTATATTGTTTGTGGCTATTGTGAAGGGTGTCATTTCCCTAATTTCTTTCTCAGGCTGCTTATCCTTTGCATATAGGAAGGCTACAGATTTGCTTGAGTTGATTTTATAGCTCCAGAGAGCCAAATAACCCTATTAAAAATGGGCTACAGAGCTAAACAAAGAATTTTCACCTGAAGAACTTCAAATGGCTGAGAAACCCCTGAAAAAATGTTCAACATCATTAGTCATTAGGGAAATGCAAATCAAAACAACCCTGAGATTTCACCTTACACCCATCAGAATGGCTAAGATAAAAACCTCAGGAGACAGTAGGTGTTAGTGAGGATGTGGAGAAAGAGGAACATTCCTCCACTGCTGGTGGGAATGCAACTTGGTACAACCATTCTGGAAATCAGTCTGGTGGTTCCTCAGAAAACTGAACATAACACTTCTGGAGGACCCTGCAATACCACTTCTGGGCATATACCCAGAGGATTCCCCAGCATACAATAAGGACACATGCTCCACTATGTTCATAGCACCCCTATTTATAATAGCCAGAAGCTGGAAAGAACCCAGATGTCCCTCAATGGAGGAATGGATGCAGAAAATGTGGTATATTTACACAATGGAATACTACTCAGCAATTAAAAACAATGAATTCATGAAATTCTTAGGCAAATGGTTGGATCTGGAAAATATCATCCTAAGTGAGGTAACCCAATCACAAAAGAATACACATGGAATATAATCACTGAAAAATGGATATTAGCTCAGAAACTCTGAAAACCTAAGACAAAATTCACACATCGACTGACTCCCAAGAAGGAGGAAAAAGAGGTCCCTGGTCCTGAAAATGCTCCTTCCAGCATTGTAGGGGAATACCAGGATAGAGAAGTAGGAGGGGGTTGATAGGAAAATGGGTGGAGGTAAGAGGGCTTAGGGAACTTATGGGAAGGGGGGAACTGGGAAAGGGAAATCATTTTGAATGTAAACAAAGAATCTTGAAAATAATATATATATATATATATATATATATATATATATATATATATATATATATATCTACCAGCCCATCTTAACAGTTCTTACAGTAACCCAAGACCTAGTGTACTTTTAGTCTTCACATATTTCCCTTTTTAAACTTTCTTTATTAGATATATCCTTCACTTACATTTCAAATATTGTCCTATTTTCTCATTCCCTGCCCCCTGCAAGTCTCATAACACATCATCCCTCCTCCTCTTCCCAATCAACCCTCTACCGCTTGCCTGTCCCAGCATTCCCCCACACCACAGCATCTATTCTTTCCAGGCACAAGGGCCTCTCCTCCCTTTGATGTCCAACAAGGCCATCCTCTGCTACCTATCTGTCTAGAGCCAGGGGAAACTCCATGTGCACTCTCTGGTTGATGGTTTTGTCCCTGAGAGCTCTGGGAGTACTGGGTGGCTCATATCATTTCTCCTCCAATGGTGCTGCAAACCTCTTCAGCAACTTGGATCCTGTCTCTAGCTCCCCCATTGTAGACCCTGTGCTCAATTCAATGGCAGGCTGAAATTCTCCTTCTCTGTATTTGTTATGCACCAGAAGAGCCTCCCAGGTGACAACTATATCCAGCTCCAGTCACGAAGCGCTTGTTGGCATCCACAATAGTGTCTGGGTTTTGTATGTGTATATGGGATGGATCACTAGGTAGGGTATTCGCTGGATGGTCTTTCCCTCAGAGTCTTCTCCACACTTTGTCTTTGTATCTCCTTCTGTGGGAATTTTGTTCCTGCTTCTAAGAAGGACAAGAGTATCCATTCTTTGTTTTCTTCTTCTTGAGCATCATTTGACAATGTGAATTGTGTCTTGAAGATTTCAAGCTTCTGAGCGAATATCCACTTATCAGTGAGTGCATAGCATGGGTGATCTTTTGTGATTGGGTTACCTCACTCACAATGATAGTTTCCAATTCCACCCATTTGCCCAAAAGTTTCATGAATTCATTGATTTTAATAGCTGAGTAGTATTCCATTGTGTAAATATACCACATTTTCGATATCCATTCCTCCACTGAGGGACATCTGGGTTCTTTTCAGCTTCTGGCTATTACAAATAGGGCTGCTATGAACTTAGTGGAGCATGTGCCCTTATTACATGGTGGAGAATCCTCTGGGTATATGCCCAGGAGTAGTATAACAGGGTCCTCTGCTAGTATTATACCCATTTTTTCTGAGGAACCGCCAAACTGATTTCCAGAGTGGTTGTACCAGCTTGCAATGCCAACACTAGTGGAGGAGTGTTCCTCTTTCTCCACATCTTAACCAGCACTTAATGTCTACCGAGTTTTTGATATTAGCCATTTTGACTGGTGTGAGTTGAAATCTCAGGGTTGTTTAGATTTGCATTTCACTGATGACTAAGGAAGTTGAACAATTTTTTATGTGCTTCCCAGGCATTAGATTTTCCTCAGGTAAAAATTCTTTGTTCAGCTCTGTACCCCATTTGTTAATAGGTTTATTTGGTTCACTGGAGTCTAAGTTCATGAGTGCTTTGTATATATTGGATATTAGTCCTGTGTTGAATGTAGGATTGGCAAAGATCTTTTCTCAATTTGTTGGTTGATGTTTTGTCCTATTAACAGTGTCTTTTACCTTACAGAAACTTTGTAATTTTATTAGGTCCCCTTTGTCAATGCTTGATCTTAGAGCATAAACTATTGGTTTTTTTCCCCTGTACCCATGTGCTCAGGGCTCTTCCGCGGTTTCTTTTCTATTAGTTCCAGTGTATCTGGTTTCATGCGGAGGTCCTTTATTCACTTGGACTTGATTTTTGTACAAGGAGATAAAAATGGATCAGTTTGCATTCTTCTGCATGTTAGCCGGCAGTTGAATCAGGACCATTTAGTTGAAAAAGAAAGGCTATCTTTTTCACTAGATGGTTTTAGCTCCTTTGTCAAACATCAAGTGACCATAGGAGTGTGACTTCATTTCTGGGTCTTCAATTCTATTCCTTTGATCTACCTGCCTATCACTGTACAAAGTTCAAGTCCTAGTGATCCAAGCGTCTCAACATTAAACCACATACACTGCATCTAATAGAAGAGAAAGTGGGGAAGAGCCTTGAACACAAAGGCAAAAGGAAAACCATCCTGGACAGAATACCAATGGCTTATGCTTTAAGATCAAATACAGACAAATGGCACCTCACAAAATTGCAAAACTTTTGTAAGGCAAAGGACACTGTCAATAAAACAAAACAGCAACCTACAGATTGAGTAAATGTTTTTGTTTACCAACCCTATATCTGATAGAGGGCACATATCTAAAATATACAGAGAACTCAACAAGTTAGACTGCAGAGAACTAAATAGCCCTATGAAAAAAGAGGAGTATTGAGTTAAACAGAGAAATTTCAGAGAATGCCTGAGAAGTACTTAAAGAAATGTTCAACATCCTTGGTCAACAGGGAAATATAAATCAAAACAACTTTGAGAATCTACCGCACAGGTGACAGCATATGGTAGCCAGGCTGTGGGTAAAAAGGAACAATCCTCCATTTTTGGTGGGACTGCAAGCAAGTAAAACAACTTCAGAAATCAATCTGGCAGTGTCTAACATTATTAGAAATAGTTTTACCTGAAGACCTAGCTATGCCACTACAGGGCATATACCCAAAAAATATTCCAACACATAATAAGGACATATTTTCTACTATGTTCATAGCAGACTTATTTATAATAGCCAGAAGCTAAAAAGAACTCAGATGACCCTCTACAGAAGAATGGATACAGAAAATATGGTTACAGAATGGAGTAATACTAAGCAATAAAAAAACCCAATGACTTCTTACAATTTGCAGGCAAATGGATAGAACTAGAAAATATCATCCTCAGTGAGGGAACCCAGACACAAAGTAACTCACATTTTATGTGTTTACTGATAAGTGGATATTTGCTCTAAACTTCACAATATCCATTGGAGCCAAACCTTAGACTGAGCTCAGGGAACCTGGTGGGGGGAGCTGGCAGAAAAGCCACAGAGGGAGATTGTGACCCAACTGGAATAACAATATTAGCTGCCAGGCCCACCCAGTGCTCCCAGTGACTAGACCACAAATTTAGGAGTATGCAGGGAGGCATCTTTACCTCTAGATACATTGTAGCGGAGGATGGCCTTGCCTGACAGCAATGGAGGAGAGGCACTTAGTACTGTGGAAGTTTGATGCCCTAGGGTATGATGTGGAAGCAGTAGTTCAGGAGAGGGTGAGTGAGTGGGGGAGCGCCCTCATACAGGCAAAGGGGAGTGGGAAAGTGCAGATGTTGTTGGAGGGGTTGTTGAAGGGGTAAGCAGGAAGTGGTATATTATTTGAGATGTAATCAAATGAAATAATTAATAAATACATTTTAAAAGTACATATATGCCAGTCATTTAATTTTAACAATGAAGACTTAGGAGCCAGATGCTGGGGTGAAAACCTGCCAGGTCAGAGAGGTCAAGCCCTCACCTGACCCTCCTACTCCACACTGTCCTCAATATCTTACAACTTAAAAACCTTCTTTTGGTTTATTTATATTCATTCCATTTCAAGGGTTACCCTTGACCTGAAGTTGACCTACTTTTGCTTTGCAATAGAGGTGTGTGCTAGGGCTGAGCCACAGGGCAAGAAAGTAAAATAAACAGAAACCTCTTGGGTTAAAGGTCTGTGCTAGGGCTGGCCTAAACTGTGAAATGATTTCTTTGTTTGTTTTCAGTAAATAACACACTCTTGTAGTTTACAATCAGAACAAATATCCTGCAACATAAGTTAGCAATGGTACCTTCATTATAGAACTCTAGCTCTCTGTCAATTGTTCTGGTTGTTCCCAGGCACATCTGAGTGCATCATCATGAGAACAAAATGATCCCAAGGAAGATCAGAACTGGGCTCTTGAAGGTGTTGCACATGGCCAATAGGCACCTAAAAAGCACCAAGTACAACCCTGATCCTTATCACAATGGATAAATCACCCATTCTACTGTCACACAATGTATTGTAAGATGTCACCATTCCTGACCTTGGCTCAGTGTCCTAAGTGCTGCTAAATGGAAAGGTTCATGTCTAGGGGTCACTCAACAAACCAAACAAACACTGAATTCAGTTAAACAGAAATGGTTTATTGAATGCATTCCTCAAGACTGACCAATCAGGGCAACAGATCAATAATATGCACTACCTATTTCTCAGGTCCAGCTCTGTGTAAAAACCACAAGAGCTCATGCACAAGGACTGGAAATGCTGTCCTATGTGGACCCTGAGTCAAGCTATTTTAGACATAATAGTAATACTAACCTTGAATTTGATGGATCTATGGGATGTACACAGATATGGAAATTAATAAGATTAACAAACTTCAAAACATACAGAACATTCCATAGTACGTGGTCAGTTTGACCCTGCTCTGAATCAAGATTTTATTTTATTTTGTTTTACATCCGTGACTGGTAGGCATATTACAGCAACATTATGAAATAGATGGCTGTGATGTGACAAGTTTGCTACAGACTTGCAAGGGGGAACGGCTTATCAAGAAGAATTGTACCATTAGGAAAGATATCTGCATGACCTCCCATGTTTAGATAAGTTCTGTGGCCTCCACCTGCGCTCCTTTAAAGAACAGAGACTGTGTTTGTTACCTGAAAGGAGGGGCCTGAGCAGTGTTGCTCAGTCTTCGCAGTCCCCATTCCACCTCACTCTGTCCCTCTAGGGGATCCCCAAGTGTCCTTCCACATTTCCTGTGAACCACGTCTAAGCACACAAATTCCAGGACACAGTGCTGGTGACCCCCTCATCCCTTATGCCCCATTTTCCATGACTGTACATGTGTAAGCAAATGCAGTGTGCTCACTTGTTATTGATGCTCTTCACATCTTACTGAGAGCAGCAATTGCTGGACTACACCCAGGTCTCTAAAAGACATGGGCTCTGGGGAAATGTATTAAGATAAATCTGGGATAGAGGTGCATGAACTCTGCCCTGGACTGAACGAAGGAATGTGGGGTGGGAGAAAGATGTATATTTCTTTTTTTTAATTTTTTTATTCGATATAATTTATTTACATTTCAAATCATTTCCCCTTTTCTAGCCCCCCACTCCCCGAAAGTCCCGTAAGCCCCCTTCTCTTCCCCTGTCCTCCCACCCACCCCTTCCCACTTCCCTGTTCTGGTTTTGCCGAATACTGTTTCACTGAGTCTTTCCAGAACCAGGGGCCACTCCTCCTTTCTTCTTGTACCTCATTTGATGTGTGGATTATGTTTTGGGTATTCCAGTTTTCTAGGTTAATAACCACTTATTAGTGATTGCATACCATGATTCACCTTTTGAGTCTGGGTTACCTCACTTAGTATGATGTTCTCTAGCTCCATCCATTTGCCTAAGAATTTCATGAATTCATTGTTTCTAATGGCTGAATAGTACTCCATTGTGTAGATATACCACATTTTTTGCATCCACTCTTCTGTTGAGGGATACCTGGGTTCTTTCCAGCATCTGGCAATTATAAATAGGGCTGCTATGAACATAGTAGAGCATGTACCCTTATTACATGGTAGGGAATCCTCTGGGTATATGCCCAGGAGTGGTATAGCAGGATCTTCTGGAAGTGAGGTGCCCAGTTTTTGGAGGAACCACCAGACTGATTTCCAGAGTGGTTGTACCAATTTGCAACCCCACCAGCAGTGGAGGAGTGTTCCTCTTTCTCCACACCCTCTCCAACACTTGCTGTCTCCTGAATTTTTAATCTTAGCCATTCTGATTGGTGTGAGGTGAAATCTTAGGGTTGTTTTGATTTGCATTTCCCTAATGACTAATGAAGTTGAGCATTTTTTAAGATGCTTCTCCTCCACCCGAAGTTCTTCAAGTGAGAATTCTTTGTTTAACTCTGTACCCCATTTTTAAAAGGGTTGTTCCGTTTTCTGGAGTCTAACTTCTTGAGTTCTTTATATATATTGGATATTAGCCCTCTATCTGATGTAGGATTGGTGAAGATCTTTTCCCAATGTGTTGGTTGCCAATTTGTCCTCTTGATGGTGTCCTTTGCCTTACAGAAACTTTGTAATTTTATGATGTCCCATTTGTCAATTCTTGCTCTTAGAGCATATGCTATTGGTGTTCTGTTCAGAAACTTTCTCCCTGTACCGATGTCCTCAAGGGTCTCCCCCAGTTTCTTTTCTATTAGCTTGAGAGTGTCTGGATTTATGTGGAGGTCCTTGATCCATTTGGATTTGAGCTTAGTACAAGGAGACAAGGATGGATCACTTCTCATTCTTCTACATGCTGACCTCCAGTTGAACCAGCACCATTTGTTGAAAAGGCTATCTTTTTTCCATTGGATGTTTTCAGCCTCTTTGTCGAGGATCAAGTGGCCATAGTTGTGCGGGTTCATTTCTGGATCTTCAATCCTGTTCCATTGATCCTCCTGCCTGTCACTGTACCAATACCATGCAGTTTTTAACACTATTTCTCTGTAGTATTGCTTGAGGTCAGGGATACTGATTCCCCCAGATTTTCTTTTGTTGCTGAGAATAGTTTTAGCTATCCTAGGTTTTTTGTTGTTCCATATGAATTTGATAATTGCTCTTTCTAACTCTGTGAAGAATTGAGTTGGGATTTTGATGGGTATTGCATTGAATCTGTATATTGCTTTTGGCAAAATGGCCATTTTAACTATATTGATTCTACCGATCCATGAGCATGGGAGGTTTTCCCATTTTTTGAGGTCTTCTTCCATTTCCTTCTTCAGAGTCTTGAAGTTCTTGTCATACAGATCTTTCACATGTTTGGTAAGAGTCACCCCAAGATACTTTATACTCTTTGTGGCTATTGTGAAGGGGGTCATTTCCCTAATTTCTTTCTCAGCCTGCTTATCCTTTGAGTATAGGAAGGCCACTGATTTGCTTGAGTTGATTTTATAACCTGCCACTTTGCTGAAGTGGATTATCAGCTGTAGGAGCTCTCTAGTGGAGTTTTTTGGGTCAATTAGGTAGAATATCATGTTGTCTACAAATAATGATAGCTTGACTTCTTCCTCTCTAATTTGTATCCCTTTGACCTCCTTGAAAAATGTATATTTAAATAGTCCACTAAGTTCACAATGTGTCTGCTTGATTTAATCTCTGGACAAGAAAGTGGAGTATCTCTGATGGCTTCTGTCTGGCCCCTTGAAAGGTTCCATGGGCTTTAGCCTCAGCGCTTGATACTTCATAATGGGGCACCAGCACTCAGGAAAGCTAGAGATTGTCATTGGCACAGTATCATGCTAGAGGCAGTGTATACTACACAGTTGTTCAGAACTTATATTTGTTCTTAATGTGGACCCAGGGAAAGAGAGAACAAAATCTTTAGACAAGAATTATCATCTCCACTTCTGCATCTTCCCAGAATGAAAGACTCCTTAGGAGATAATGGTAAGTTCTTTATAATAGACAAGGATTCATTGCTGAGGCCTTGGATGTATGGTATTTTTCAGTTTTGTCTCCTGAAACAGGCTCCCAAATATTCCATGTGGTCCTCTACCTGGCTTGCCAGGTTAACCTTCAGCTCAGATATTCCTGCTTCCACTTTCTAATGTGTAGGTTTATAAGTGGGGCTCCTAGGACTCTTAGGTCAGCCCTAGTCACTGAGAGAGACCTGGGTTTTCTAATGCTGAGGCCTTACCAGTATAGCCACAGCCATTTTGTTCCATGTCTGCCCCCTACTTCAGATTGTTGCTGTTATATGCAATAATTGACACAGAAAAAGTAACATGACTCAGAGCAAGGTCATGGTGATCATATCCTGTTGTGCTCTGTATGATGTTTGTTTAATTTATAATGCTTTAAAAATCTTTACATGGGACCCATCAAATTAAGAGGATCTGAGTTCAGTTCCCAGCGCACACATGGCTGGCTCACAACGAAGTCCAGTTCTGAGAAGCCGGAGGCCCTCTTGTGAACTCCATGTACAACTGAACACATGTGGCAAATGAACACAGGGACACATATACACACACACACAAAACACACACAGGAGCTAAAAGCAATCCACCCGACATGCATGAAGCAACATGAATATCAAACCCAACAGTAACACAATGCTAAGTAACCTGTTTGCTAAAGAACAAATAGGAAGCAGCAAAACTATTGAGATATTTTTCTTTTTTTTTATTCGATATATTTTTTATTTACATTTCAAATGATTTCTCCTTTTCTGGCCCCCCACTCACCGAAAGTCCCATGAGCCTCCTTCCTTCCCCCTGTTCTCCCACACACCCGAGATATAGTTTCTAATGAGAAGGAAAAATAATTTTTAAAATAGGCATGGATTTAACATGACACCGTGATGATGACATCTCCAAGGGGAAAAAGACCTGTGGGTGCCAAGGGTTCACTGGTCAGCCAGTCTAGCTAAAATGGCAGGCTACAGCTCCAATGTGGGACCCTGTGTCTAAAGGGAAAGTGGGCGTTATGGAGGAGCCCAACATGGACTCTGTCTTCACATGTGTTTGCGCATATTCATATGAGACAGAAACAAAGAGACAGAGACCAAATAAATTCATTAATGAAGTAATCAATAAAAGGGAAATTGGTAGTGGATGAACAAGATCTGAAGGCATTGGCAGTCACTGTAAATACAAGGGCAAAAATGTCAGCACAGTAAGAAATAATGAATCAAAGTTAGAGGGGACAAATCTATGTTGCCTGTGTCAGAAAAACGATGTCAGGAATAAAGGAAGCTTATGAGAAGGTGGAGCAACCCAATTAATATTTAAACTTGCCTTGTTAGATGGAAATTTACACTTACACTAATATAAAAAAGAAAATAGTATGTTAATGCAGTGACCACAGAACTGTGACAAAAACCCACTTCAAAACGAAGTTTTAATCTGGATACTGTCTTTGTGCCCTTTGGTTAGTATGGCTAAGGGTTTATCTATCTTGTTGATTTTCTCAAAGAACCAGCTTCTGGTTTTGTTGATTCTTTGTATGGTTCTCTTTGTTTCTACTTGATTGATTTTGGCCCTGAGTTTGATGATTTCCAGCATTCTCAGCTGAGGTTCACATCTTGCTACTCACATGCTCCTGGCTTTTAGAGGCTGGTACATATGTGCAGGCTATCAGAGGACAGCACTCTCCCTGGCAACCCCACACTCACCTCGGTCACAGTGGCAGGCTCCACAGGCAGGCCTGCCTTGTTCTCAAGGCCATCAAAACAACCCTGCTTCTCCTCAGAGTGCTGCCAGGGGATGCAGAGCTTGTCCAGAGGGTCTACAAGCACCCTTGAGCCTCATCATCAAGTTTCCAGTCAGTGCATACCGCCCTGTCTGTTCTGGCATGAGGGGCTCGATTCTCAGGACCACAGCTAGAATCTTCTGAGAGGAAAGCCTCAGTTGGGGAACTGCAGAGATCAAAGTAATCTTAAGGATGTTGTTGAAGATGCATGGTGTAGAGGAATTCCAGCAGCGCCTTCTGGTCAAACTCCAGGCCCTGGATGATGTGCATCTGCTTGAGGAAGGTGGACTTGCTGCTCTAGCCTGCGCCCAGCAACAGGATCTTGACCAGCCACCACAGCTCAGCATTGATGTCTCAGTTGTGCCACCAGGCCTGGTGCTTGAGTCATGCACTGTGCCTGCCCTGCGCTCTCAGTCTAAGGCCTCTAAAGGCAACAAGCAGCTGCTGAGTGTCTGCACTATCTGGACATGGCCTTCCTCAGGCCTCGGCCGTGACCCACTGGGGGCCTCATGCCATGCACACCCCTCAGCTGGCACGGCCCTCCCTGACTACTCTGCCCTGCCCGCCTCTCCCTCAGGCTGTGTCCACCTTCACTGCTGCTGTCCAGAGGCTTTCACTCACCTGGCCAGCTGAGTGGCGGAGGGGAAGGCGAAGACTAACTTTTTAAATTCAATTCTGGGCCCTTCAGGGTTTGTCTCAAATAGCTAATAATGAAACCAAGAACAAGATGTTAGGCCACTTGCTCTGTTCACTTACCTATATCTATTGCATCTCCATACACTCTTAACTCTGTTGACTATATTATTTTTTCTGACAAAAATCTCATTTTATAGCTTACAGAGGTCTGTAAGCAATCATCCTTTGGTGACTCTGGTCCACAAATGAGAGCCTCATACTCAGTCTGAGGGTCTTTTCATTGGCAGCTCCAATATTTTACTATCCTCTGCCAACTGATCTCAAGACTTTTGCCCCCACAACAAAGATTACAACTCTATCTCTCCTAAGGCATCTTGGGACAAGTTTCAAATGTTAAGCACAATACTTCATGAATATAACCTCTAAAGCACACTCACATAGCAACCTGTTCTGCACCCTCTGCCTGGATGTGATTTCATGCTACTGTACCTGATAAGACAGGAGAAATGTGTGGCTTCATAGTCAAACTGGTATGAAATCTTAGTAGGTTTTAATGTCTCATATTGCTGACTGAGGGAAATCTGAGGTAGTATGAGACATTACTCCGAAGTGTTTGAAGAAGAAACACTCAGATACAAAGGGATGATTTATGTGTTGCCAATCAGGCCTAGAGCAAACCCTGTCCTTAGAAAGTGGATGTGCTCAATGGCTATGACCTAGGAGAGTCTCTAAGAAAGCACACCTTAGTTTCCTGTTAGTATAGGGAAAAAATTAGCAAGAAGCCAATGCCATAACCCATGACATCAGCATTCCATTCTTGAACATTCTATTGTCTCCTGGAGAGTTCTTGGCATTAGCTGTGATCTCACCAGTGTTGTAGCAACAGGAGAAGCACTGAAGTTACTCACTTTGTAGAGGATACTTCGATGAACATGTTTGCCAAACTCTGCAAACATTTTGGGAAAGCCAATGTGGATGGAAGAGAGACTAGAGAGAGGAGGAAGGAAGTTGGCCTTTCATCTGAGAGTAATGAAGGACTAAGAATGTGTTTGGGGGGAATGTGGATTAAGTACTGGGAAAGGAAGTTGAGCTTCCTGGCAGAGTGGCTGACCTGGCCTTTCTAGCAAAGGGGTAAAGGAATTGAAGCTTCTTGGAAACAAAAGAATTTCCATGATTGTCACAACTCTTGAACATCAAGGATGTCAGAACATTATTTTCTACATCCCTTAAAGTAGGAGAGGCCAGGTCAAAGCTTTAATGATGAGAACTCCAAGTCTTTACTTTCTCTGGGTGTTCTGGTTATTACATGGGGACAGAACGAGACCATCAGGAGTCACAGAGGGACTTACCTATGCCAATTTAGGGCAGGGCATCACTGCTTCCCCTCCCATGGGTTCTTTTAGCTTCAGCTTTTCTCTGATGGTAGTACCAGGGAAAGAGTTGTGCTCCTGGGAATAACGTTTTGATCTCAGAACTCCTCTGACCTCCACTCCCTAACAGAGTTTCCACCATAGCTATTTTTATCACTAGTTGTGTGTGGCAGGCATTTCTGTACTGTAACCAAAGACCTGTACGTGTTGATACACTCAGTCAGAGACTAGATCCTCTGGCCATCTCTGGGGTGTTTGTTGTTTCAGTAGAGGAAATTAATCAGTGTGTTGGCCATGTTCTCCCCCTGCATGATCTTTGAAGGCCATGTCCTGGGACTAAAGTAACAGGGCAGGAGATCTGAGCATCTCCAAGCACTGAAGTAAATGGGGATAGTGAATTTATCATCTGACATGTGAAACCACAGGATTGAGGGCTCTCAAGCCAAGATATACCCCTAGCAGTTGTCAATAAGCCAAGAGAAGTCATCTCTCTGGTCATCATAAGCATGTATAGGGAGACAGAGTACACACCTGTCTGCTTACATCTCCTGGTCTCTGTACAGTGATGGGAGAGCTGAGATCCACTGAGGAGACATCTCGAGCAAGGACCATACTCTGTGGTGTCACTGGGTTCTAGGCATGTTGTCCTCCTTATGGGCCTCAGGGTCATCTGTATACACTTTGTGCATTGCCATCATGTACGTTCACTTGTGTTATTCTCTCTACAGAGGCTGGCATGAACACATCATGCCATGCAACAATCCTAAGCAAGAAGCAGGCCAAGAAGGAAGAGAAGATGCTGACCAGAGAGCTGCAGCTCGTTACCCAAGAGAGAAATCTTCTAAGAGAACGCCTGATGTATGTCACAGAGGGAGCTATGAATAAGAGGTATGCATCTCTCCAAATTCTCTGTTATTTGTCTGGGATCACCAGTGTCATGCTAATCTTTTTAAGGTGGTTCATCCTATAAAGATATATCTTCATGATGTCCCTGTACCCAATCTCATGTGCCTAAATACATCTTAGAAGAGAGAAAGAGAACCAGAAACTGGGTCAGGACTGAGATGGGAAAGGGACCCTTCTGATCCCTCCAATTGAAAAGAGATTTCAGGGATAGAGGCTATAGAAAGTGAGTTTCCAGAGTGTGCTTGGAAAGACCTTGAGAGGAGGTGGCTTTGTGAGGCACTAGGACTTGAGAGTTTGTGGTGAGTTTTTGTACATGCCTGGCAGTTAAGTGAGTGAAGGAAGCTCCTGGATGCACCTGGAGGGCCCTTGTCCCACATTGTTCATTTCAGTGCTTGATTAGACACCTGAGGTTCATGCCTGTTCCTTTTTTTCTGTGTGCCTTATACTCTGAGAGTTTAAGATGCTTTTGTTCTCAATGCTTCTGTCTCTGAATCATGTTCTCTCTCATTCTTTGACTCTGTCTCCTTTTCTAATTCTCAAGTGTATACCCAAGATTGTGTGTGTGTGTGTTTCTGTGTCCATGTTTGTGTCCACTTGTGTGTGTGTGTGCACATGATTGTGTTTTCTCCTATGCATGAATTTTTCTTGTTTATATTTCTCTCCACTCTGAAATTCAGGGATCTGTGAAATACTGTATATTCTGAGACAGTACTGGTTCTACTGGTTCTTAATTTGATATCTCTGTTTCTGTCTCTGTCTCTGTTTCTCATTTTCTGGCTGTGTCCCTTATCCTTCTTCTTTCTGTGTGGCATTCTGTGTGTGTGTGCACCTGTACATATATGTGCTTATGCTGGTCCATTATAAAACATTTGAGATGGATGGTCTAATCTCTAGAATTATGTATAATGTTTGCCTCTAAAGAAGTAATTATCTAGGATTTAGAGTCCTTTTGTCAAAACAGAAATACATAATCACAGGTATGTAGTAGGAAAAGTCCTGTGGCCTAGGCTACTGAGAGCACACGGCACTAGACTGCCCTTCCAGCACAACTGAGTGAACACACGGAGCCCGGGCACCATCCAGCTGGATGCCTAATTTCTGCTGTCCTTAGGACAGAATAAAAGTTTCCAAAGATGAAGAAGATCCCAGCATGTAGAACCCAGGAATTGACCTTCCTGGGCTGGGGTAATACAAGACCCAGTCTGAGTTCATGTGTTCCTAAAAGCAAAGGTTCATGGAGCTCTGTCTTCCTGGGGACAGGCCCTACTATACACCAAATCCATTCTATGAAAAATTGAAGTTAAAAGAGAAGGAGATCATGTCATTTCTACAAAACTTAGAGATGGAGAACATTGAGGCCCGACAGAAATTCGAGGAGCACAAGAAGGAGATCAACTTCTATCGGTAAGTATTGTTCAGGGAGTCCACCATGTATGGAATGTATGTTTCTGCCTTCCTTGATTCTGGACTGGAGAGTCTGCAGGACTGGTTCTGTCTGTTCTGCTTTTTAGTAATCAGTGTGCATTGGGACTTTTGGAATCAGTTTTCAAAATCTCTAAGAGACTCCTTACTCCATTACTCCTACAGGCATTGCCCAGGCATCCACAGGAGCCTCTCAATAGAAGAGTGATATATATGATGAGAAATGTATTATATATTACTAGGTCTGTGGGGCTCAGGTATGGTTTTACAGAGCCGAATGTGATGCAACACAAGAATAGAATGTCCTCCTCTTGGTTCTACTGACCGATGTTGAGGGGATTTGCAAACTACAAAGTGATATTGCTGAAATGCATTGCAGTGTCATGGATAGTTGGAGATCCCTCTTTCTTTTGCTGAGATATGCAACCCTTTGGTGTTTGGTCTGCAGCAATAATTTTTTTCTTTCCTCAATTTGCTATTTGCACTTTGTGCAGATCTCATGGATATATTAGGTCTCCATGGGAACCTGTATCCTAGTGGGGTTAATGGGACCTTGATGTGGGAATGCGAGAAAGAGCCTTCAGGATCTTACCATGCAGATTGTGTTTCCAGGAACCTGGAGAGCTGCCTCCTGATACAGAAAGACATTATTAATAAGAGGTTGGCCGAACTGAAGCAGGAGAACAAGGAAGTACATGCTGATTGGACCATCATTCAGCAATACCTGATTGACTTGAATCTGAGTGATAAATTCGAAAAGGAGAAGGCCAGAATTCTCCAGGACCAACAACATCAGGTAAGTTTAAGCAGCTCAGCTTGGCTATTACTGACTGAGAACATTTGCCCACTGCATCCATTTTTGCTTTCACCCAGCATTTTCTAATCCACACCCCCAAGTAGCCACCTACCTCATGGAATGTAGTTGTTCATTGCTCAGTCTATGCACAAGTATTCTGAGATGTTAGTCCCTTGTGAGAAACTGAAGTATTGGCAAGTATACCTTGCTACTCCTCTTTAATGTGAAGACTAGTAAGGGTGAAAGATCAATAACATGCCAGTTTCCTCCATGTGGTAATGATAGGTGGGATGCTTTGCAGAGCTTAGAACAAGTTAGTTCTAGGTCCTGCTACAGAGGTCATGAAAGGATCATGTGACTTCCAAAATGGAAACATCTTACAGGGTTAAAATGCAAATGGAAATACAAAATATTTGCTGCTCATTGTCATTGATCTGGGTGCCCTGTGGCATTTTCCTTACTTCCTGCAACACAATTAGGTCTCTTCCAATTGCTCATTTCTTTTTTTTTAATTTTTTTTATTCGATATAATTTATTTACATTTCAAATGATTTCCCCTTTTCTAGCCCCCGACTCCCCGAAAGTCCCGTAAGCCCCCTTCTCTTCCCCTGTCCTCCCACCCACCCCTTCCAACTTCCCCGTTCTGGTTTTGCCAAATACTGTTTCACTGAGTCTTTCCAGAACCAGGGGCCACTCCTCCTTTCTTCAGGTACCTCATTTGATGTGTGGATTATGTTTTGGGTATTCCAGTTTTCTAGGTTAATAACCACTTATTAGTGATTGCACACCATGATTCACCTTTTGAGTCTGGGTTACCTCACTTAGTATGATGTTCTTGTTATGCACTGATAGAAGTCCAAGTAGCAGCTTGTCAGCCCATGTATTTAGTAAATGTTATGGATATTTTGCCCTGCCTCAACTTATAACCCCAATGGTGTCAGTTAACTGGTCAATGATAACATTCCTGTTGAGTTGGTGGGAAATAGCAGCCTGACAGCTGACATTTAGTTCCTGACCAAGCTTCTGTCTTAATAAGACCCTTCCTCTTCTAGGTCTCCAAAACTGTAGCAAAAGCTGAAATTTCCACAGCCCAGGAAGAGGGCCTACTGCAGAATGAGTTGTCACCTCAGGAGCCCCCTGCTGAGCTCCATTCTCAACAGCCAAAAAACTCCTTGGAGGAATCTTCTACATAATTCAATTCCTCATGGTGAATAGGCCCTAAATACCTAGCCAGTGAGCCACCCAATTCATAAGTTATTCCCTTTCCTGTTCTGAAAACACGCCTTGAGAGATAACTGAGGTGACTGCCCTGCCACAATATGTACAAGAGGAGAAACAGGCTGTACATCTGTGTTGCTAAAAGTACAGTGAGAGATCTTTGTTTCATATAGTAATTGTCATTTGAAGCCTATTTTCTTTAAATTGTATTTCTGAGGAATAAAAATTTATTTGTGACTTGGGACTCTTAAGACAATGTTTCTTATTCATGTGTTCTGTCCTCTTTTGTAGACCTAGATCTCACAGTCAGAGATGGATCTCTGTAAGCTCTAGGCAGCCTGGGCTACAGAGTGAATTCAGACTCAACTAGGTTATATAAGGCAATGTCTTTCTGTATGAATATTGTGGTTTCCCCCAATGATACACAGTTTATGATTTAATTACTGCCATAATAGATCCATGCTATCATGTATTCTCATGTACAGGTGTTATTGTCATTGATCATGCATTTTCTGTTTTTTGTTTTGTTTGGTTTGGTTTTGTTTGGTGGCTGTTTAGATTCATATTTATTATTAATGACAATTGTGTGTTTTCCTACTGTATGTATGTGACTGCCTGTGTGCAATTGCCTCAGAAGCAGGAAGAAGGAATAATTTCTCCTGTTGTAGATTTTGCCCTCCCCCTTCCCCCAGCAGCCATTTTAGCAGGAATTCCAGACCTCAGTGCTTGCCACAATCTCCTACACATAGAGTGGAGTGCTCAGACCAAGGTGAAGTCCAGTGTTCTTCCACATCTACAATTCCCTGATTTAAGCAGGCTACCCAACTAGCAGTGGAGAGTTGGAGCCAACACAGGATGAGCAGACTCACAAACCTTGGGGGAAAGAATCTTGGCCCCAACTTTAAATTCTTAGTCACCAAATAAAACTTGGACCTTGATCAGCAATCTGTGGTCATGGTCTCCTTCCTTTCTCACTGCCTTCCCATTCATCCCCAGCTTCCCTTCCAGGTAATGCATTCGATATAACTGCAGGCAGTTGCAGTAGATGATTGTTAGGTACCATGTTGGTCTTCTGTCAGCATTAGATTCTCTAACCTGTTAGTCTTAATCACATCTCCTACACTTGGCTCTTGTCCTTCCATATCATGTGATATGTTATGTGGACTGTACCACATAAAATTGAGTGCAGACATCTCAGGAGACTTTTAGGTGCCACTACTTGAGCTGCACATGCTCACGGTTTAATGCTGCCAGGCATCAGTACAGGTCTCTGATATTACCACTGCTCTGTGGGCATTTAGGTTTTGCCCCAGTAATCTTATTTTCAATTTTAGTGCAGATTTTCCCCCTCTCATATGGGATGACACTGTAAACTAGGCATATATGTGAAATTCAGAATGGAGACTAGCCTCCTATAGGCTGTGCTAGGATAATGAATCACTCTTGCTAACAAAAAAAAATGAGTGCTGATCTAAGGAGCTTTGAGAGGAAGCTCAAGAGCAGCCACAGAGAAGGAAGCCTGCAGCTGTGAGCACTTGTGTCCACTGGAAAGCATGACTGTGCAAGTGTGGAACCTAGGAGGGACAGGTAGAGCTGCTCTTTTGCCAAAGAATTTCTGAGAGGATATGGATAGTTTCTACCTAGTGACTCTTACTTTTTGAATGGAACTGACTAACTGACACCTTAGGATAGTCAGAGTGTTAAAAATGTCAAGGAAGTAAGCCAGTGGGTCCACAAACAGCTACTGGAAAACCAGAGCATTTAGCTCAGCCTCCAGAGCATCAGGGTAGAGAGGCTTTGGTTACTCTCTACCTTAGGTCCTCTGGCTTTTACGAGCTAATTCTTATGGAGAAAGAGTCATCAGTAGCACAGTGGGAACAAGGTAAGACATGATTTAGAACAAACTACCAGGTTACTATTGTATTTGTGGGGTTTCCTTGAGCATCTAAGAACACATAAGTGGTCTGGGTCTGGATAAGCCTACTCACATATGGGTTATCACAGTTTTTGGTTTGGTTGATAGACACTAGCAGATGCATACATTGTGAGATGATATTTCATGTCAGTTCTAACCAGACTAAATTGTCCTCAATGTACAATGTGAAATACCCTGCTGTATTTTCTCTCCCTGCTAACTGAACTGTTCCCAGGCTTAAAAGCATTCTGTCATCCATTCTGACTGACTTCTGACAAACAGAGGTTTGTACAGGGCTCTGTTAATGTCTCATGGCAACTTGCAGATAACACTGACATGATGGAATAGCTAAATACATTCTAAATGCTGGCTGTATAATGTGTCCAGTAAAGGTGTGTTATACATCATCCACACACAAAACAGCAAGAGCTTCATTTATTGCATGATCCAGTTCCCAATGTCAGGCAAAACCTGAAACCACTGAGAGATAGGATTTGATGGCAGGAAACAACATCTGGGCTGAAAAAAGAGAATAATATAAATAGTCAAGGAAATGAAGAGCTGGTACTTTTATAAAATCAGCTAAGTAGACAACACCTTCTCTAAACTAATCAAAAGGCAGAAGGAAAACACCCAAATTATCAAAATCAGTAATGAAAAGGGGGATATAACAATAGACACTGGGGGCATGAAAACAATCAGTAGTTCTAATTTCAGAAGCCTAAACTCCAAAAAATGGATAATCTGAATGGCTTTCTAGACAGACATCAATTATCCAACCTCAATCCAGATCTGAAAAGTTATAAAGTAATCTTATAATCCATAAGGAAATAGAAACAGTGATCAAAAGATTCCCAAAATAAATAGCAAAAGTCCAAATGATTTTAGTGCAGAACTCTTCCAGAATTTTAAAAAAGTGCTAATACCAACAATATTCAAAGAGTTCCAGTGAATAAAAATAGATGAAATATTGCCAAACTCAATCTCTGAGGCCACAGTCAAACTAATACATAAAGCACACAAATATTCGTCATGAAAAAGGTATTCAGAACAATTTCCATGATGAACATTGAGGTAAAACTATTCCATAAAATATTTGCAAACAGAATCCAAGGACATACAAAAGACATTCTCTACCTTGATCAAGTAGGCTTCTTTTCAAGAATGCAAGCATGGTACAATATAGGAAAACACTGCAATGCAATCTACCAATTAACCACAATGAAAGAAAAATAACCATATGATCATTAGATGGATAAAATATCACTGGCAAGATCAAACTCACCTTCATGTTAAAAGTCCTGTAGTACAGTGATAAAAGGCAAATAACTAAACATAATAAAATTAATAAACACCAAGTCTATAGAGATCATCAAATTCAATGGAGAGAAACTTAAAGCTCTTTCACTATAATCAAGGCCAAGAATGGCTACTCACTCTCTCACAATATATTTATTAGAGTCCTTTAATTTCTAGTGAGAGCAATCATAAACCAAAACGACATCAAGAGGATAGAAAAGGTAAAGGAAAACGTTAAAGTACTGAATTTGCAAATGATGTAAGTGATTCCAAAGATGTACCAGAGAAGTACAGCTGATAAACAACTACAGCAAAGTATCTAGATACAAAATGAATTATAAAAGTCAGTAGACATCTTTGTTGAAATGGTATTGGCTGAAAAATAAATTGGGATTGCAACATCTTAAGATACACAGAAATATAATTTTTTTTTAGTTTCCTCAGCTTCTGTTCTTATTTTTCCCCTTTCATTTCTGGTTAGTCTGGCTAAAGTTTATCTATCTTGGTGATTTTCTCAAAGAACCAGCTCCTGGTTTTCTTGATTATTAGTATAGTTCTTTCTGTTTCAACGTGGTTGATTTCAGCCCTGATTTTGATAATTTCCTGCATTCTACTCCTCATGCAATACACAGGGTGTATTAGCTTCTTTCTGTTCTAAAGCTCTCAGGTGTGCTATTAAGCTGCTAGTGTATGCTGTCTTCAGTTTCTTTTTGGAGGCTCTCAGAACTATGAATTGTCCACTTGGCACTGCTTTCATTGTGTACCATAAATTTGAATATATTGTGTCTTCATCTTCATTAAATTCTAAAATGTCTTATTTCTTCCTTGACCAACTTACATTGAGTAGGGTATTGTTCCGCTTCCATGCGTACGTGGGCTTTCTGTTGTTTTTGTTGCTATTGAAGACCAGCCTTAGTCCATGGAGATCTAATAGGATGCATCAGATTATTTCAATTTTCTTGTATCAGTTCAAGCTTTTTTTGTGATCAAGAGGATGGTGAACTTTGTAGCATGTACCATGAGGTGCTGGGAAGAAGGTATATTCTTATACTTTAGGATGAAATATTCTTTCAATATCTATTATTCCATTGTCAGTAACAGCTCTTAGTTTCATTCTGTCTCTGTTAACTTTGGGTTTCCATGGACTGTCCAATGATTAGAATGTGGTGTTGAAGTCTCCCATTATTATTGTGTGAGATTCATTGCATGCTTTTACCTTTAGTAAAATTTATTTTATGAATGTGGGTGCCCTGGCATGTGGAACATAGATGTTCAGAAATGGAAACTTAGAGTTGCAGTTTGAGAAGCTGTCTTTTTGTCTTGCTTTAGTCTGGTACTTTCTCAGTATGACATTTTTAAATGGCAGTATATATCCTGTGATTTTAGACATATGTGATCTACATCTTCCTTTGATTTTATAGGGGATTATACTTTAGAGAATGCGTGTATGCAAGAAGAGACAATGAATTTGGACTTTTAATATTCTTGAAGCTCCTAGGGTCTATGGGACATCTGAGTTTGATTAAGTGTATTTTCTGTTATGGTATCGATAGGTATGGCCACAATAGACTCATCCATTTGAACAAACTTATATTAGCCAGGGAGTGGAATGTGTGGTTTCAATATACTTGACTAAGGCGATAGCACTGTTAAAAGGTGTGACCTCCTTGGAGTAGATGTGTGACAGTGGGGTTGGGCTTTGAGGACCAGCTTGTGGCTATATGCTAGATAGCCTTCACCTGTTTGCATGCAGAAGACACAGCTCCTCAATCTTGGTCTCTGCTCTACTCTCAATGATGATAATGGACTGAACCTCAGAACATGTCAGTCAGCCCCAATTAAATGCTGTCCCTTATAACAAATTTGCTTTGGTCATTGTGTCTTTTCACAGTAATGGAAAATGCAAATTACACACTGTTTTGCTTTTCCATATGAATGTAAGAAGGGTTCTATCAAGAACTGTAATTAATTGTTTTAAACTTTTGATGGGAATGCATTGAATCTGATAAAATGAAAACTTTAAGACACAGAAAAAATTAAACCTGAAATGGAATGCCTTTCCATGTTCAAATGTAATAGGATTAATATTGTTATATGGAATCCTACTATAATCAATATAAAGGTTTAAATGCATCCCATCATAATTCCAATAAAGAGCTTCATAGAATAGGGGAAAAAGAATCTAAAAACTAATACAGAATCACAAATGAGCAGGTAGTCCAGATAATCTTAAATAATAAAACAGTAAAACAGAGGTGGACCCATTACCATTCATAATTTCTAGTTGATTACAAGTCATAGTATTAAAAACAACATGTTAATATCATAAGAACAGACACATTGACTAATGGAGTAATAGTGAGAACCCTGATATTAAGCTATGCTCTTACATCCATCTGGGTTTTGACAAAGAAGCAAAACAAATAAACCAATCACACACACACACACACACACACACACAGGAGTAGGTATTTTCAACCTGTGTGTTGCAACTCCTTTGGGGGGAGCTCATATATCAGATATACTATATATCAGTTATTAGCATTACAATTCATAACTGTAGCAAAATTACAGTTATGACTTAACGTCATAACTGTAAATAACAGCAACAAAATAATTTTGTAGTTGGAGGTTGGTCACCACAAGGCAAACAACTGTATTAAAGGGTTGAATCATTATGAAGGCTAAGAACCCTTGCAATTTAAATGGAGTTAACCTGCAGCAGGAGAACAATAAATTTATAGACACCTGGTCTAGAAAATACAAATTCTATCACCAGATTGATGCTACTTCTTTTGCAATTGTTGTTCAGTGGTTTTCCGTGAATACCTTCCCATCCATACACATTACAGACTTGCCATTGCTCTTGGTCACCATCCAGAGTTCGATAGTTAACGCTATTGCTGAAGATATCATAAAATTGAGTCATGAGAAATTTAGAAACCAAGATGATATAAACCTGGAAGTTTTATTAGTGGTGGCTAACTTTTATAATTTTGTTTGTTTGTTTGTGTGTGTGTGTGTGTGTGTGTGTGTGTGTGTGTGTGCGTGTGTGTGTTTGGCCCAGGGATTGGAACTATTGGAGGTTTGGTCTTGTTGGAGTAGGTATGGCCTTCTTGAAAATGTAAGTCATTGTGGGGGTGGCCTTTGAGAGCTTCTTTCTAGCTTCTGAGGACATCAGACCTCTCCTATTTGCCTTCAGAACAAGATGTAGAACTCTTGGCTCCTCCAGCACCATGCCTGCCTGGATGCTGTCATGCTCCCTGCCATGACTATAATTGACTGAACCTCTGAACTTGGAAGACAGCCCCAATTAACTTCTATAAGTTTCAATGTGTCTCTGTTTAGTTTCTGTTTCCATGGTCTGCCCACTAATGAGAGTGGGGTGTTGAAATCTCCCACTATTATTGTATGAGGTACAGTGTGTTCTTTGAGCTTTAATAAAGTTTCTTTTATGAATGTTGGTTTTTTTGCATTTGGAGCATAGATGTTCAGAATTGAGAGTTCATAATGGTAAATGTTTCCTTAGACTAATACGAAGTTTCTTTCCTTTTCCTTTTAAAAAAATTTTGGTTGAATGTTGATTTTAATCAATAGTAGAATGGCTACTGCAGCTTGTTTGGGGGACCATTTTCTTGGAAAATTGTTTCCCTGCCTTTTATTTTGAGGTAGTGTCTCTTTTTGTCACTGATGTGTGTTTCCTGTATGCAGCAAAATACTGGGTTCTGGTTATGTATCCAGTCTGTTAGTCTATGTCTTTTATGGGGAAATTGAATCCATTAATATTAAGAGGTATTAAGGAAAAATGAGGTTTGTGTTGCTATCTTCTATTGGGTTTGATGAAAGGAGATTAATTTCTTGCTTTCACTTTTGAAAAAAATTGTATATTTTTTGAAGGATGAACTTGAAAATAAAAAGAAATCACACAACTGGTTTATTTTATATACTTGAGCAAGCATTTCGTGAGATCCAATACATCTCAATGAAGCACTTACACACACACAGACACACACACACACACACACACACACACACACATTTTTAAACATATACATGCACACATTATTGCTTAGTTTATTTTGTTTCTAATTAGTGTGATCTCTATTTTTAGTGTCAACTTGAATACACCTGGAATAAACTGAAAAACAACCAACTGTGTACATTGGGAAGAATTTTTCTTTTTATTTTATTTTAATTTTTTATTCGATGTATTCTTTACTTACATTTCAAATGATTTCCCATTTTCTGGGTCCCCACTCCTGCAAGTCCCATAAGCCCTCTTCCCTCCCCCTGTTCCTCCATCAACTCCTTCCCACTTCCCTGTTCTGGTATTCCCATTTACTGTTGCATTGAGTCTTTCCAGAACCAGGGGCCACTTCTCTGTTCTTTTTGGACATCATTTAATATGTGGATTATTTCTTGGGTATTCCAAGTTTCTAGGTTATTATCCACTTATCAGTGAGTGCATACCATGACTGGTCTTTTGAGACTGGGTTACCTCACTTAGTATGATGTTCTCCAGCTCCATCCATTTGTCTATGAATTTCATGAATTCATTGTTTCCAATGGCTAAATAGTACTCCATTGTGTAAATATACCACATTTTTTGTATCCATTCCTCTGTTGAGGGACACCTGGGTTGTTTCCAGCTTCTGGCTACTACAAATAGGGCTGCTATGAACAGAGTAGAGCATGTGTCCTTATTACATGCTGGAGAATCCTCTGGGTATATGCCCAGGAGTGGTATAGCAGGGTCCTCCAGAAGTGCCATGCCCAGTTTTCTGAGAAACCGCCAGACTGATTTCCAAAGTGGTTGCACCATCTTACAATCCCACCAGCAGTGGAGGAGTGTTCCTCTTTCTCCACATCCTTGCCAGCACTGCTGTCTCCTGAGTTTTTGACCTTAGCCATTCTGACTGGTGTGAGGTGAAATTTCAGGGTGGTTTTGATTTGCATTTCCCTAATGATTAATGATGTTGAACATTTCTTAAGGTGTTTCTCAGCCCTCCGAATCTTCATGTGAAAAATCTTTGTTTAGTTCAGTACCCCACTTTTTAATGGGTTTATTTGGTTCTCTAGGTTCTACCTTCTTTAGTTCTCTGTATATATTAGATATTAGCACTCTGTCAGATTTAGGGTTGGTGAAGATCCTTTCCCAATCTGTTGGTTGATGTTTTGTCCTTTTGACAGTGTCCTTTGCCTTACAGAAACTTTGTACTTTTATGAGGTCCCATTTGTCAATTCTTGATCTTAGAGCATAAGCTATTGGTGTTCTGTTCAGGAACTTTTCCCCTGTGCCCATGTCTTCAAGGGTCTTCCCCAGTTTCTTTTCTATTCGTTTCAGTGTGTCAGGTTTTATGTGGAGGCCCTTGATCCATTTGGAGTTGAGCTTAGTACAAAGAGATAAGAATGGATCGATTCTTAGCCCTGAATACCCAAGGCACAAATTGCATAACAAATGACTCCCATGAAGAATTATTGGGAAGGTCCTGATCCTGGAAATGACTGATCTAGCATTGGAAGGGAATATAAAGACAGAGAAAAAAAGGAGAGAGGTCATTGGAGAATGAATGGAGAGAAGAAGGTTTATGGGACATATGGGGAGGGGGGATCCGGGAAAGGGGAAATCATTTGGAATGTAAACAAAGAATATTAAAAAAAGAAAACTTTGCTTAATTTAAGTAACTCATTCATATTTGAGGTCATTATATAACTGTCTCATTTTTGCCCAGGAATATATGAAGTAACACACTGTCAGAAGTAATACCCTGTTTTCTAGAACATAATTGTTGTCCAAAACAGATTCCAAAAAAAAAACAAGTTTCAAGTTTTTTGTAAAGAATTTTGTTTGATAATTTTTCTATTGAGAGATTTATTAGAGGGGGTGATTTCCCATTTCTCGAGTTTTTACTTATTAATATCTCTCTTTTAAATGATTAGGGCACTAGACTGGCTGGTTTACCTTGGTCATGAACTCTGTTGACAGACTTGTAACACCCAGAAATTCCACTTCTAGGAGCTCTAAGACACCCAGGATCATAGGATGAGACATAAGGAGGACAAAACATCTGTCCTAACACCACTGGACATCACTGGGACTAGTGGGATCCAGAAACACAGGATACATGCCCGACCAGTGGCACGAGTACATTTCAGTCTTGGCTGGTTTACCTTGGTTGCTAACTCTGAAGGCAGTTCAGGAACACCAAGAGGAAACTATAATCCTAGGTGCTCTAACATGATCAGAATCACAGTATTCCTGGGTCCCAAGATCCCAGGAGCTTGGTCACACAAGCATTACAAGATCCCAGAGGCAACTTGACTCCCAGGAGCTCTGACACATCCAGGATTTCAGGATCACAAAATCTCAATATCACAGAACCACAGAGGCAGCTAGACTCTCATGAATTCTGACACAACCAGGATAACAGGCTCCAGTCACATTTAGTCAGGGCAGGTAGCACTAGAGATAATCAGATGGCAGGAAGCAATTGAAAGACCATAAGTAATAGAAACCATAGGAACTTGGCATCATCAGAACCCAATTCTCCTACCATATTAAGTTGTGCATAAAGCATCACACTGGAAAAGCAAGATTCAGATATAAAATCACTTTTCATGATGACAATGGAGGACCTAAGAAGGACAGGAACGACTTCCATAAAAAGTACAGGAGAACACAGGTAAACAGGCAGCTGCCATTTAAGAGGAAACTTAAAATTCCATTAAAGAATTATAGGAAAACACAATCAAACAGGCAAACAAAATGAACAAAACAATCCAAGATCTAAAAATGGAAATAGAAACAATAAAGAAATCAAAAAGGGAGACAAACCTGGAATTAGAAAACCTAGGAAAGAGATCAGGAATTGTCAACAGAATACAAGAGATAGAAGAGAGACTTTCAGGAGCAGAAGTTACCATACAAAACATTGATACCACAGTAAAAGAAATGCAAAAGGGAAAAAGGCCCTAACCCAAAACATGCAGAAAATTTAGGATATAATTAGTAGAGCAAACCTAAGGATAATAGTTATAGAAAAGAATGAAGATGCCCACCTTAAATGTACCAATTACTATCTAAAACAAAGTTATCAATGAAACATCCCTAAACTAAAGAAAGAGATACCCATGAACCATAAGAAGCCAACAGTACTCCAAATAGACTGGACTAGAACAGAAATTTCTCCTGTCGAATAATAATCAAAACACCAAATTCACTTAACAAAGAAAGAACATTAAAAGCAGTAAGGGGAAAATATCATGTAACATATAAAAGCAGACATATCTAAATTATACCAGACTTCTCATCAGAAACTAGGAAAGCTGGAAGATCCTGGGAAGATTTCATAAAGACCATTAGAGAAAAGAAATGGGAGCCCAGGCTAAAATACCCAGAAAAATTCTCAATTACCATAGATGGGGAAAACAAGATATTCCGTGACAAAACTAAATTTACACAATAACTTTCACAAACCCAGCTCTACAAAGGATATTATTAGAAATACAGCAACACTTGGAGGGGAACTACAACCTAGAAAAAGGAAGAAGGTAATCTTTCAACAAACCCAAATAGCCAAACAAATATTATACCAATTCTAACAACAAAAATAACAGGAAGTAACAATCACTTTTCCTTAATACGTCTTAACACCAATTAAAAATATTTCCCCAATAAAAAGACATCGACCAACAGACTAGATACATAAATAGGTCTCAGCATTTTGATGCATACAGGAAATAGAACTCAGTGACAAAGACAGATACTACCTCAGAGTAAAAGTTTGGAAAACAATTAATATTAAATAAAATCAACTTTCAACCAGAAGTTATCAATAAATAATGAGGAAGGATACTATGTAGTCATCAAAGGAAAAATACACCAAGATTAACTCATTTTTAAACATCTATGCAGCAAACAGTAGGGCACCCATATTTGTAAAGAAAACAATACTGTAATTAAATGCACAAACCTCACAAGATAAGAATAAGACTTCTTATAACAATAAGAAGAGGAGAGCTCAACACCCCTCTCTCACCAATGAACAGATCATGGAAACAGAAACCATAGACACAATGAAATTAAAAGAAGTTATAAAGCCAATGGATTTAACAGATATCTAAAGAACACTTCGCCTGAAAATGTAGACGGACACAAAACAAACCTCAACAGATACAAGAACATTGAATTAATTCCCTGCATTCTATTGAACGATCACAGATTCAGACAAGTCTTCAAAAACTAAATGAACAACAAGAACAACATGCACAGTGAAGCTGAACAACTTCCTACTCAATGAGAACTTGATCAGGGAAGACATAAAGAAATAAATTAAAGATTTTTTAAAGTTTAATAAAAATGAAGATACAACATATCCAAACTTATGGGACACAATGAAAGCAGTGCTTGCTAAGAGGAAATCTCATAGTCCTGAGTGCATTCATAAAGAAATTGGAGAAATCTAACACTAAGAGCTCAACTGCTCTTCTGAAAGCTCTTGAAGAAAAAGAAGAATATTCATAGATTAATAGTAAACGGTAGGAAATCATCACACTCAGGGCTGAAATCAATCAAGTAGAAGCAAAGAGAACTAGACAAAAAAAATCATCAAAACTAGGAGTTGGTTCTTTGAAAAAATTGACAAGATAGATAACAGCTTACCAAGTCTAACCAGAAGGCACAGAGACTGTATCCAAATTGAAAAAATCATGACATAACATAACAACAGAAACAGAAGAAACAACAGTACATAACAACAGAAACAGAAACAACAGAAAGTGAAGACATTGAAAAAAATCAGATGCTACTACAAAATAATATATTTAACAAAATTGGAAAATATAGATAAAAATAGATGATATTTCTAGACATATATCAGGGACTAAAGCAAAATCAGAATCAGATAGACCAACTAAATAACCCCATAACTTCTAGGGAAATAGAAGCAGTCATTAGAACGTTCCAAAGCAAGGAAAACCAAGGGCCAGATACATTTTGGGCAGGATTCTATCAGGCCTCAAAGAAGATCTAATAACAATATATCTCAAAGTCTTTCATAAAATAGAAACAGAAAGACTACTCAGATCTATCTATGCACTCACAAGTATATTGATAGCTAAATCATAAAAACAACAACGAAAGAGAACTTCAGACCAAATTACCTTATAAATATCACCTCAAATATATTCAATTAAATACTTGCAAACTGAACCCAAAAATATGTTAAATCACCATGATCAAGTAGGTTTTATCCAGGAATACAGAGATTTTTCAAAGTATGGAATTCGATCACTGTCGTCCACTCTATAAACAAACTCAAAAATGATAACTACATGAACATCCCATTACATCCTGAAAAAGTACTGGACAAAAGACAAAACCCATTGATGTTAAAATTATCGGAGAGATCAGGAATTCAAGCTTTATACCTAAATATAAGAAAAGCACCATATAGCAAAACAATAGTTAATATCAAACTAAATGCAGAGAAACTCAAAGCAATCCTGTTGAAAGACAAGGACCTACCTATGAAAAATAGTACTCGAAGTTCTGCTTAGAAAAATAAGAAAACAAAAGGAAGTCAAAATGATACCTATTGGAAAGGAAGAAGTCAAAACAACATTATTTTCAGATGATATGATAGTATACATAATTGACCCCAAAACTTCAACCACAAAGGTCCTACCACTGAAAAACATGATCAGCAAAGTAGCTAGATATAAAATTAACAGAATAAATCAGTATCCTATTTATACTCTACTCAAAGTACAAATAGGCTGGGAATGATGTAAGGGAAACAACACCCCTCACAATGGTCACAAATTCTATAAAATATCTTGCTGTGAGTCTAACCAAGCAAGTGAAAAAATCTTCTATATGACTAGAACTTCAAATCCCTAAAGTAAGAAATAGAACACAGAAGATGGAAAAAAATCTCCAAAGCTCATGGATCAGCATGATTAACAGAGTAAAAATGGCCATCTAAAAATCTTGCAGTCTAAAGATTGAATGCAATTACCATCAAAATTCCAACACAATGGAATTAGAAAGAGCAATTGTCAAATTCATTTGGAATAAGAAAAACAACCAATATAGCAACAAATTCTCTCAACAATAAAAGAAATTCTGGCTGAATCAACATAAAAATCTAAATGGTATTGGTATGGGGACACTCAGGTAGATCAGTGGAATAGAATTAAAGACGCAGGAATGAATCCACACATCTGTGGTCACTTGATCTTTGACAAAGAAGTTAAGCCCATCCAGTGGAAAAGGGCAGCATTTTCAACATATGGTGCTGATTTAACTGGCAGTCAGCATGTAGAAGAATGCTAATTGATCCATTCCTTTCTTCTTATACAAAACTCAAGTCCAAGAGGATCAAGTACATCCACATAAAATCAGATATGTTGAATCTAATAGGGGAGAAAGTTGGGAAGAGCTTCGCAAGCCTGAACACAGGGCAAAATTCTAGAACAGAATATCCATACCTTATGTTTTAAGATCAACTATCAACAAATGGAAGCTCATAAAGCTGCAAGGCTTCTGTAAGCAAAGGACATTTTCAACAGGACAATATGGTAAACTAACGATTGAAAAAGATCTTTACTAACCACACATCTGTTAGAGGGCTCATAGCTAAAATATACTATCAAGAAGTTAGACTCCAAAAGACCAAAAAACCCTATTAAAAACTGGAGTACAATTATAAATAGGGCTGCTATGAACTTAGTGGAGCATGTATCCTTATTACATACTGGGGAATCTTTTGGGTATATGCCAAGGAGTGGCATAGCTGGATTTTCTGGAAGTGAGGTGCCCAGTTTTCAAAGGAACAGCCAGACTGATTTCCAGAGTCATTGTAGCAATTTGCAACCCCACCACCAGTGAAGAAGTGTTCCTCTTTCTCCACATCCTCGCCAACACCTGCTGTCTCCTGCATTTTTAATCTTAGCCATTCTGACTGGTGTAAGGTGAAATCTCAGGGTTGTTTTGATTTGAGTTCCCCTAATGACTAATGAAGTTGAGCATTTTTTAAGATGTTTCTCCGCCATCTGAAGTTCTACAGGTGAAAATTCTTTAACTCTGTACCCCATTTTTTAATAGTGTTGTTTGGTTTTCTGGAGTCTAACTTCTTGAGTTCTTTATATATATTGGACATTAGCCCTCTATCTGATGTAGGATTGGTGAAGATCTTTTCCCAATTTGTTGGTTGCCGATTTGTCCTTTTGATAGTGTCCATTGCCTTACAGAAACTTTGTAATTTTATGAGGTCCCATTTGTCAATTCTTGCTCTTAGAGCATACGCTATTGGTGTTCTGTTCAGAAACTTTCTCCCTCTACCGATGTCCTCAAGGGTAGAAGAGTGGATGCAAAAAATGTGGTATATATACACAATGGAGTACTATTCAGCCATTAGAAACAATGAATTCATGAAATTCGTAGGTAAATGGATGGAGCTGGAGAACATCATACTAAGTGAGGTAACCCAGACACAAAAGATGAATCATGGTATGCACTCACTAATAAGTGGATATTAACCTAGAAAACTGGAATACCCAAAACATAATCCAAACATCAAATGATGCACAAGAAGAATGGAGGAGAGGCCCCTTGTTCTGGAAAGACTCAATGAAGCAGTATAGGGCAAAACCAGAACGGGGAAGTGGGAAGGGGTGGGTGGGAGGACAGGGGGAGAGAAGGGGGCTTATGGGACTTTCGGGTATGGGGGGGCTAGAAAAGAGGAAACCATTGGAAATTTAAATAAAAAATATATCGAATAAAAAAATAGAAAAAAACTGGAGTACAGAACTAAACAGAGAATTTCAATGAAGAAATCTCGAATGAATGGCTGGAAGCATTTAAAGAAATGTTCAACATCCTAAGTCATCAGAGAAATGCAAATTAAAACAACATTGAGATTCCATCTCACACAAATCACAATGGCTAAGATCAAAAATGCAGGTGACAGCAGATTTTGGCCAGGTTATGGGTAAAAGGAAATTCTCTTCCATTGCTTGTGGGACTGCAAGCTGGTAAAACCACTTTGGAAATTGATCTGGGAGTTTCTGAGAAAAGGGGAATAGTTTTACCCGAAGGCCCAGCTATACCACTACTGAGCATATGCCCAAAAAATATTCCAACATATAACAAAAGCATATGCTCCACTCTCTTCATAGCAGCCTTATTTATTATACCCAGCAGCTGGATAGAACCTAGATGTCCCTCAACAGAAGAATGGATGTAGAAAATGTGGTTACATATGGAGTACTACTCACAAATTAAAAACAATGACTTGATAGAATCCACAGGCCAATGGATGGAACTGGAAATGTTCATCTTGACTGAAGTAATCCAGACAAAAAAGGAGCACACATGATATGTGTTTACTGATAATAGATATTTGCCCTAAATTTCACAATGCCCATAATATAGCCCACAGCCCATATGGAGCTTATAAGGAAGGGAGAGGAGGGTATGGATGCTCCAGTCCTGCATTGAGGGGGAACAGGATGATCATGGGTGGTGGAGGGAGAGAGGAGGGGGAGGAAATAAGGGAGCAGTATCATGTAATGGAGAAGATAGGAGAGAGGAACAGAGGTCAGGAAATTGAAGAAAAATATGTAGGGGGGTTGAGGAACTGGGGATCGCCATATGAGTTTTCCCTCTGGGAAAGGAAAAACTCCCTGAGCCTGAAAGGGATGACTTTAGCCAAAGTGCATAGAGAAGGGGAGATAGAACCGGTAGAGACCACCTCCAGTGGATAGGTAAGGCTCCCATGAATCCACGTGTCACCACCTCCATTAAGGGAGGGTGCCACTCACCCTCTTATAGGTTTTCACCTAAAAATGTTCCTGATCAAAGGAAGAACAGGAAAAACAAATGGAGCAGAGACTGAGGGAAGGGTCATTCAGGGACTTCCCTACCTGGGAATCCATCATGTCTGCAAACACCAAAACAGACACTGTTGCTCTGGTCAAGAACCCCTTGCTGACAGAATCCTCAGGCATGGCTCCTTGGAAGGTCTGCCCAGCATCTGACAATTGGAGCCAGTCAGTAGACTGAGCTCAGGGATCCTAGTGGGTGAGTTTGCAGAAAATCTGGAGGAACAGAGGGGAATTGCAACCCTACAGGAAGAACAACATCTGCTGGCAGGGTCAACCATTGCTCCCAGAAGCTAGTCAGCAAACTGAGCAAGGTACAGGGAGGGATCTATAGATGCAGATAAATTGTGGCAGATGATGGTCTTGCCTGTCATCAATAGGAGGGGAGGCACTTTGTCCTGTGGAGGATTCATGCCCCAGTATAGTGGGATGCAGAAGCAGTAGGGCAGGAGAGAGTAGGTGGGTAGGGAAGCACCCTCATTCAGGCAAAGGGGAGGGTGAGAGGAAAAATGAGATTTGAGGGGTCTGTGTGGGTTATCCAGGAAGTGGCTTATCATTTGAGATGTATTGCAATGAATAATTTATAAATAAATTTAAAACAATACACATATGCCAGCCATTAAACTTTAACAATGAAGACATAGGAGCCAGATGCTGTGGTGAAAACCTGCCAGCTCAGAGAGACAGGGAAAGCACCCAGCTGACCTTCCTACTCCCCTGACCTCCCAGAGGGAGAGCATTCTTTATCCCTCCCCACACTGTCTTAAACATCATTCAACTTAGAGACCTTCCTAGTTCTTCCTACTTCTTTACTTATGTTCATTCTCTTCCAACTGCTTACTTGCTCTGCCTCTTGACCTGGAGTTGACCTTCTTTTGGTTTGCAACACAGGTGTGTGCTAGGGCTGAGCCACAGAACAAGTAAGTACAGTAAACAGAAAGCTCTTGGTTAAAGGTCTGTGCTAGGGCTGAGCTACACAAATATTTTTTTCTTTTCAGTAAATAACACAATCTTGGGGTTTACAGCGTGAACAAATATCCTGCAACATAAGTAAGCAATGTTCCCTCCACTACAGAAATCAAACTCTCTGTCAATTGTTCTGCTTGTTTCTAGGCATGTCTGAGTGCATATTCATGAGGACACAATGATCCAAAGGAAGACCAGAACAGGGCTCTTGAAGCTGTTGCACAAGGCCGATAGGAACCAAAAAAGCACCAAGGACACCCCTGATCATTATCACAAGGGATAAACTATACATCCCTCTTCTCACATAATTTATTCCATGATGTTACCATTCCTGTCCTTGGCTCATTGTCCTAAGTGCTGCAGCCTGGAAGGGTTTATGTTCAGGGGTTACCCAACAAACAACAGAAACATGGAATTCAGTTAGACGTGGATGGTTTATCTAAGGCACACCTCAAGTTTGACCAATCAGGACAACAGATCAAAACTGCACTAGATATTTCTCAGCTACAGCTTTGTGTATAAACTACAAAGAGCTCATGCAAAAGTACTGGAAATGCTACCCTATGAGGACCTTGACTCAAGTTATTTTAGACATAATATTATATACTGGCCTTGAATTTGATGGGTTCTATGGAAAGCATATAGATGTAGAATTTCATAAGATTAACAAACCTCACAACATAAAGAACATAACATGGTCATGATGACCCTGTTCAAATTAAGATGTTTTTCTTTTGATTTATATCCATGACTAGGAGGTATATTATAGTAACAGTATGAAATAGATGTCTTCTGTGTGATAAATATGCTACAGTTATGTTATGGGGCAAACCTCATCAAAAAAAATTTATCATTAGAAAAATGTATTTGTGTTACCTTACTATGTTTCCACAAGTTCTGTGGCCTCAACAATGGCTCCTGGACGCAGAAAAGAAATTGTGTTTTCTACCTGAATGGAGGTGCTAGAGCTGTGTTGCACAGCCTTCTCAGTGCCGATTCCACCTCGCTCTGTCCCTGCAGGTGATGCAAAATTGTCACTCCACCTTCCCTGTGAACCCGGTCTAAGCATACAAAGGCCAGGAGACACTGCTGGTGTCCCAGTCTTCATTTATGCTCCCTTTTTCACGAATGTGGAAGATCATTTCTACTTCTCCTACTTTCCAGCAAGAAAAACTTGTAGAGAGAGAATGTAACTATTCT
This sequence comes from Apodemus sylvaticus, assembly GCF_947179515.1. Taxonomy (NCBI): domain Eukaryota; kingdom Metazoa; phylum Chordata; class Mammalia; order Rodentia; family Muridae; genus Apodemus; species Apodemus sylvaticus. Next base: position 25,322,858 of record NC_067473.1, read on the forward strand.
CCACAGTTAAAAAACTTCTGTGGTAAACAGTATCCCAGACCTCAAGCAGTACTACAGAGAAATAGCGTTAAAAGCTGCATGGCATTGGTACAGTGACAGGCAGGTAGATCAATGGAATAGAATTGAAGTCCCAGAAATGAACCCACACACCTATGATCACTTGATATTCCACAAAAATGCTAAAGCCATCAAGTGGAAAAAGGGTAGCCTTTTCAGCAAATGGTGCTGGTTCATCTGGAAGTCAGCATGCAGGGGAATGCAAAATGATCCATTCTTATCTCTTTATACTAAGCTCAACTCCACGTGGATCAAGGACCTCCAATAAAACCAGACACACTGAAATTAATAGAAAAGAAACTGGGGAAGAGCAATGAGCACATGGGCACAGGGGAAAATATCCTAAACAGAACACCAATAGCTTATGCTCTAAGATGAAGAATTGACAAATGGGATCTCATAAAATTACAAAGTTTCTGTAAGGCAAATGACACTGTCAATTGGCGAAAATGGCAACCAACAATTGGGAAAACATCTTCACCAACCCTATATCTGACAGAGGGCTAATATTCAATATATATAAAGAACTCAAGAAGTTAGACTCCAGAGAGCCAAATAATCCTATTAAAAATGGGGTACAGAGCTAAACAAAGAATTTTGACCTGAAGAATTTTGAATGGCTGAGAAGCACCTTAAATGTTCAACATGATTAGTCATTTGGGAAATGCAAATCAAAATGACCCTGAGATTTCACCTCACACCACTCAGAATGGCTAAGGTTAAAAACTCAGGAGACAGGAGGTGTTGGTGAGGATGTGAAGAAAGAGGAACACTCCTCCACTGCTGGTGGGATTGTAAGCTGGTACAACCACTTTGGAAATCAGTCTGGCTGTTCCTCAGAAAACTGGGCATGATACTTCCAGAGGACACTGTTATACCACTCCTGGGCATATACCCAGAGAATTCTCTGGCATGCAATAAGGACACATGCTTCACTATGTATATAGCAGCCTTATTTATAATAGCCAGAAGCTGAAAAGAACCCAGATGTCCCTATATGGAGGAATGGATACAAACAATGTGGTATATTTACACAATGGAATACTACTCAGCAATTAAAAACAATACATTCATGAAATTCTTAGGCAAATTGTTGGAATTGGAAAATATCATCCTAAGATATGAAATGCTGTCACCGATAAGTATATATTAAATAGCTCAGAAGCTCTGAATTCCAAGACACATTCACATATCAAATGATTCCCAAGGATAAGGAAAGAGAAGGCCATGGTCCTGGAAATCCTTGATGAAGAAATGTAGGGGATTACCTGTACAGAGTGGTGGGATGGGGTTGGTTAGGGAATGGGTGGAGGGAAGAGGGCTTATGGAATTTATGGGGGGGAAGAACAAGAAAAGTGTTTTTTTAATTTCCTCTGCCAACTGATTTCCAGACTCTTGCCAACACTATGATGTGTGCAACTCTTTCTCTGCTAAGACATCTTGAGGCAACTTAAAATGCTAAGAAGAAGACTTCATGAGTGTAGCCCCTAACATTCATCCACATATTGATTTGCCCTGCAGGCTCTGGATGTGATTTCATGCACCTGTACATAAGACAGGAAACGTTTTGACTGCATATTAAAACTTGAGTGAAAGAATTTCATGAATTCATTGTTTCTAATGGCTGAATAGTACTCCATTGTGTAGATATACCGCATTTTTTGCATCCACTCATGAAATTCTTAGGCAAATGGATGGAGCTAGAGAACATCATACTAAGTGAGGTAACCCAGACTCAAAAGATGAATCATGGTATGCACTCACTAATAAGTGGATATTAACCTAGAAAACTGGAATACCCAAAACATAATCCACACATCAAATGAGGTACAAGAAGAAAGGAGGAGTGGCCCCTGGTTCTGGAAAGACTCAGTGAAGCAGTA